>NC_043717.1:37484979-37486894 GCF_006229205.1 Suricata suricatta
CCACTAAAAGGACCCTTCTGAGTGTGTGTGGCATCCCAGAGGGAAAAAATCTTTTTTTTTTTGCCTTAGTACTGGCATGAATTATTAAATATGCCAACAGCAAGGTGCATTAAAAATTCCTTCTGCTGGTTTTGAAATATTTCATCAATTATGGAATAAGCCATATTGAGTAGGTAGCATGTCTAAGGTCTCCTATTGCGTCCGTTGACTGATACTGATCATGTGTCAAGACCTTAAACATTGAGTTGTTACAGAGCCTGTGACTTAAACGTCATATTCAGTTCAATTTAAGGCTATTTTTCATAGATACAAGTATGAAAGCCTAAACTCAAACCAGTGAAAGGGCAAACAAGAAATGAGGTAGAGCATTGAATTCTGTGTTAGAAATTCCCAAGATGAGGCTGGTTATCTGGCAAAATAAAGGGGAACCTTTCAAATACCTAGTCTAGCTTTGGGGAGAATGCCAGTGCAATTTTTACCGGGATTGCATCAAAGAAGATGTGGTCTGTGTATACAATGGACTACTACATGGCAATGAGAAATAATGAAATCTGGTCATTTGTAGCAACGTGGATGGAACTGGAGAGTATTATGCTAAGTGAAATAAGTCAGGCAGAGAAGGACAGATACCATATGTTTGCACTCATATGTGGAACAGGAGAAACTTAACAGAGGATCATGGGGGAGGGGAAGGGGAAAAATAGTTGGGGAGAGGGAGGGGGGCAAACCATGAGAGATTCTTAAATGCTGAGAACAAACTGAAGATGAAGAGGGGAAATGGGTGATGGGTATGGAGAAGGGCACTTGTGGGGATGAGCACTGGGTGTTGTAAGGAAACCAAGTTGACAATGAACTATGATAAAAAATAAAACAAAATTACTAGTCTAATTCTACATGTGTCTTCATCAGTCCTCTGCTCTTCCCCTTGGGACCAGCAGAAGGTTGTTCAAAAGGACCCCAAGGGGAAGCAAATCCCATGGAAATAGATTTTCTTTCCCCATTTTCTCAGCAAAATTCTTAGGGTCTCCCTTGGCCTAGGAATTAGAAGTCACCTCAGCTCCACCCAGAGCTCAGTAACAATGAAAATCAAAGGGAAGTGAAGTAATTTCATTGGAAGTTTATTTCTTATTTATTTTCGAGAGCACAAGCAGGGGAGGGTCAGAGAGAGAGGGAGACACAGAATTGGAAGCAGGCTCCAGGCTCTGAGCTGTCAGCACAGAGCCTGACGCGGGGTTCAAACCCATGAACTGTGAGATCATGACCTGAGCCAAAGCCGGATGCTTAACCGACTGAACCACCCAGGCACCCCTGGATTTGCTATTTTATGGAGGTACCTATTTTGATTTTTGCCTGTTAAAAAAATTCTCTATTTATTTGTCTGTCTGTTTGTTTGTTTATTTATTTATTTAAATTCCAGTAAAGTTAACATATAGTGTTATATTAGTTTCCGGTGCACAATATAGTGATTAAACAATTGTATACATGACTCAGTGCTGATCAAGATAAGTGTCCTCTTTGTCCCCTTCACCTATTTCACCCGTCCCCCATTCACCTCCCCTCTGATAACCATCAGTTTTTTTCTATAGTGAAGCATCTGTGTTTTGGTTTGTCTTTTGTCTTGTTTTTCTTCACTCGTTTGTTTTGTTTCTTAAATTGAACATGGGAGTGAAATCATATAGTATTTGTCTTTCTCTGACTGACTTATTTCGCTTCCCATTGTATTCTCTGGATCTATCCATGTTGTTGCAAATTGCAAGATTTCATTCTTTCATTCTCTTTTGTGGCTGAGTAATATTCCAGTGTGTATGTATGTGTGTGTGTGTGTGTATATATATATATATATATATATATATATATATATATATACACCCATTGTATATATATGCACATATGCATATCGTATATGTATACACAC
>NC_043717.1:37486994-37488571 GCF_006229205.1 Suricata suricatta
GCTTCACTATAGAAAAAAACTGATGGTTATCAGAGGGGAGGTGAATGGGGGACGGGTGAAATAGGTGAAGGGGACAAAGAGGACACTTATCTTGATCAGCACTGAGTCATGTATACAATTGTTTCATCACTATATTGTGCACCGGAAACTAATATAACACTATATGTTAACTTTACTGGAATTTAAATAAATAAACAAACAAACAAATAAAGAGAATTTTTTTAACAAGCAAAAATCAAAATAGGTACCTCCATAAAATAGCAAATCCAGGGGTGCCTGGGTGGTTCAGTCAGTTAAGCATCCGGCTTCGGCTCAGGTCATGATCTCACAGTTCATGGGTTTGAGCCCCGCGTCGGGCTCTGTGCTGACAGCTAGTTCAGAGCCTGGAGCCTGCTTCCAATTCTGTGTCTCCCTCTCTCTCTGACCCTCCCCTGCTTGTGCTCTCAAAAATAAATAAGAAATAAACTTCCAACAAAATTACTTCACTTCCCTTTGATTTTCATTGTTACTGAGCTCTGGGTGGAGCTGAGGTGACTTCTAATTCCTAGGCCAAGGGAGACCCTAAGAATTTTGCTGAGAAAATGGGGAAAGAAAATCTATTTCCATGGGATTTGCTTCCCCTTGGGGTCCTTTTGAACAACCTTCTGCTGGTCCCAAGGGAAAGAGCAGAGGACTGATGAAAACACATGTAGAATTAGACTAGTAATTTTGTTTTATTTTTTTTTATCATAGTTCATTGTCAAGTTGGTTTCCTTACAACACCCAGTGCTCATCCCTACAAGTGCCCTCCTCCATGCCCATCACCCATTTCCCCTCTTCATCTTCAGTTTGTTCTCAGCATTTAAGAATCTCTCATGGTTTGCCCCCCTCCCTCTCCCCAACTATTTTTCCCCTTCCCCTCCCCCATGATTCTCTGTTAAGTTTCTCCTGTTCCACATATGAGTGCAAACATATGGTATCTGTCCTTCTCTGCCTGACTTATTTCACTTAGCATAATACTCTCCAGTTCCATCCACGTTGCTACAAATGACCAGATTTCATTATTTCTCATTGCCATGTAGTAGTCCATTGTATACACATCTTCTTGATGCAATCCCAGTAAAAATTGCACTGGCATTCTCCCCAAAGCTAGACTAGGTATTTGAAAGGTTCCCCTTTATTTTGCCACATAACCAGCCTCATCCTGGGGATTTCTAACACAGAATTCAATGCTCTACCTTATTTCTTGTTTGCCCTTTCACTGGTTTGAGTTTAGGCTTTCATACCTGTATCTATGAAAAATAGCCTTAAATTGAACTGAATATGACGTTTGAGTCACGGGCTCTGTAATAACTCAATGTTTAAGGTCTTGACACATGATCAGTATCAGTCAACGGAAGCAATAGGAGACCTTAGACATGCTACCTACTCAATATGGCTTATTCCATAATTGATGAAATATTTCAAAACCAGCAGAAGGAATTTTTAATGCACCTTGCTGTTGGCATATTTAATAATTCATGCCAGTACTAAGGCAAAAAAAAAAAGATTTTTTCCCTCTGGGATGCCACACACACTCAGAAGGGTCCTTTTAGTGG
>NC_043717.1:37488671-37620062 GCF_006229205.1 Suricata suricatta
AAACAATTGTATACATGACTCAGTGCTGATCAAGATAAGTGTCCTCTTTGTCCCCTTCACCTATTTCACCCGTCCCCCATTCACCTCCCCTCTGATAACCATCAGTTTTTTTCTATAGTGAAGCGTCTGTGTTTTGGTTTGTCTTTTGTCTTGTTTTTCTTCACTCGTTTGTTTTGTTTCTTAAATTCAACATGGGAGTGAAATCATATAGTATTTGTCTTTGACTGACTTATTTCACTTCCCATTGTATTCTCTGGATCTATCCATGTTGTTGCAAATTGCAAGATTTCATTCTTTCATTCTCTTTTGTGGCTGAGTAATATTCCAGTGTGTATGTATGTGTGTGTGTATATATATATATATATATGTATATATATATATATATATATATATATATACACACATTGTATATATATGCACATATGCATATCGTATATGTATACACACACATACAAACAATCTCTTCTTTATCCATTCAGTTATTCATGGGCACTTAGGCTGCTTCCATAATTCTATAATTTGGCTGCAGTAGATAATGCTGCTATAAACATTGGGGTATTTCCCTTTGAATTAGTGTTTTCGGATTCTTTGAGTAAATACCCAGGAATGGCATTACTGGATCATATACTAGTTCTATTTTTAATTTTTTGAGGAACCGCCATGTTGTTTTCCAAGGACTGCACCAGTTTGCATTCCCACCACAGTGCAGAAGGGTTCCCCTTTCTCTACATCTTCTCCAATCCGTGTTGTTTTTTGTATTTTGATTTTAGCCATTCTGACAAGTGTGAGGTGGTATCTCCTCATGGTTTTGATTTGCATTTCCTTGATAATGAGTGTGTTGAGCATATTTTTTATGTGTCTGTTAGCCATCTTCATGTCTTCTTTGGAAAAATGTCTATTCGTGTTTTCTGTCCATTTCTTCACTGGATTATTTGTTTTTTGGGTGCTGAGTTTGAGAAGTTCTTCACAGATTTTGGATACTAGCCCTTTATCAGACATGTCATTTGCAAATATCTTCTCCCATTTCATAGGCTGCCTTTTTGTTTTGTTGATTGTTTCCTTCACCATGCAGAAGCTTTTCATAGTGATGAAGTCCCAATAGTTCATGTTTTCTTTTGTTTCCCTTGTCTCTGGTGAAATATCTAGTAAGAGGTTGCTAGGGCCTATGTCAGAGAAGTTGCTGCCTGTGTTCTCCTCTAGGATTGTGATGGTTTCTAGTCTCACATTGAAGTCTTTAATCCATTTTGGATTTATTTTGTGTATGGTGTAAGAAAGTGGTCCAGGTTCATTCTTTTGCATGTTGTCATGCAGTTTTCCTAGCAGCATTTGTTAATATGTCCTTTTTCCATTGGATATTGTTTTCTGCTTTGTTGAAGCTTAGTTGACCATATAGTTGTGGGTTCATTTCTGTGTTTTCTATTCTGTTCCATTGATCTTTGTGTCTGTTTTTGTGCCAGTACCATACTGTCTTGATTACTACAGCTTTTTAGTATATCTTGAAGTCTGGGATTGTGATATCTTCAGTTTTGTTCTTCTTTTTCAAGAATGCTTTGGGAAAGGGGAAGGGAGTTGATGGCCATGGAGGAGGGCAATTGTGGGATGAGCGCTGAGTGTTTTATGGAAACTTACTTGACAATAAACCATAAAAAAAGAGTGCTTTGTCTATTTGAGGTCCTTTGCCATTCCATATACATTTTAAGATTATTTGTTGTAGTTCTGCAGAAAATACTGTTTGTATTTTGAGAGGGATTGCATTAAATCTGTAGGTTGCTTTGGGTAGTATGCACATTTTAACAATATTTGCTCTTCCTATCCATGAACATGGAATGTCTTTCCATTTTTTTGTCGTTGTCTTCAATTTCTTTCATCAATGTTTTATAGTTTTCAGACTACTGGTCTTTCACCTCCTTGGTTAAGTTTATTTCTAGGTAATTTGATATTTTTTGTAAAATTATAAATGCAATTCTTTTCTCTTTTTTAAAATGTTTATTAATTTACTTTGAGAGAAAGAGAGAGAGAATGAGCATGGGAGGGGCAGACAGATAGGGAGAGAATCCCAAACAGGCTCCACACTGTCAGTGCAGAGCCCAATGTGGGACTCTATCCCATGAACCATGAGATTATGACCTGAGCCACAACTAAGAGTCAGCAGCTCAACCGACTGAGCCACCCAGGTGCCCTCAATACAACTGTGTTCTTAATTTCACTTTCTGCTACTTCATTATTGGTATATAGACATGGAATGGATTTTTGTATATTGATTTTGTATCCTGTGACCTTACCGAATTCATTAAGTTCTGATCATCTTTTTGTGGCGTCTTTAGGGTTTTGTATAAAGTATCATGTCATTTGCAAGAGTGGAAGTTTTACCTTCTTTACCAATTTGGATGCCTTTTATTTCTTTTTGTTGTCTGATTACTGTGGCTAGCACCAGTATAATGTTGAATAAAAGTGGTGAGAGTGCATATCCTTGTCTTGTTCGGATCTTACGGGGAAAACTCTCAGTGTTTTGCTGTTGAGGATGATGGTAGCTGTGGGTTTTTCACATGTGGCCTTTATTATGTTGAGGCGTGTTCCCTCTAAACCTGCTGTGCTGAAGGTTTTTATCATGCATGGACATTGTGCTTTGTCAAATGCTTTTTTCCACATCTATTGAAAGTATCATATAGTTTTTATCCTTTATTTTGTTGAGGTGATGAATCACATTGATTGATTTGCAAATATTGAGCCATCCTTGCAATCCAGGAATAAATCCCACTTGATTGTGCTGAATGGTTTTTTTAATGTATTGTTGGATTTGGTTTGCTAATGTTTTGTTGAGAATTTTTGCATCTATTTTCATCAGTGATATTGGCCTGTAGTTCTTTTTTTTGTAGGGTCTTTGGCTGGTTTTGGTATCAGGGTAATGCTGACCTCATGGGATGAATTTGGAAGCTTGCCCCCCTCTTCCGTGTTTTGGAATCGTTTAAGAAGAATAGATGTTAACTCTTTTTCAAATGTTTCTTTTGCTTATTTTTTCACCCTGTTAGGTTGCCTGTGTTTTCCTATTGATTTGTGTGAGTTCTTTATGTATTTCAAATATTAGTCATTTACCAGTTTATGTGAATTACAAATGTGTTCTCTTCTTCTGCATCTTGATATGTTCACTCCATGGTGTCTTTTGAGGATTATAACTTCTTAATATTAATGTAATCAAATTTATAAATCTTTTTCTTCATTACTAAAACAGTAAGATTTTCGTGACTTGGGTATGTGTTTTTACTATCATATGTGTATGATCTTGCAGCTTGCTTTTTTTTACTCATCACTATATTTTAATGATCTGTCTTGTTAACCCAAAGTTCTTGATTATTCTCAAACAGCAATCAGTGTTCTAGATTGTGACTAATCCTATGTTTGTTTAATCATTTCTCACCTGAAGGTAATTTAGATTGTTTCTAGTCAATAATGTAATACTAAACATCTTTGTATATAAACCTTTTTTGTCACCCTTATTATTTTCTTAGGCTGAATTCCTGATTGATGAATAAAAACAGTTGATGATTAAATTAAATATCAAAAAATTCAATACAAAATTTTAAACATGAAAAAAATTTAAGTTTCCTAAATTACGCTTTGGAAGGCTTGAAGCAATTTACATGGCCATTAATATTTTGTGAGTGTTTTGTGAATGAGGGAGTAATTCTCCCTTGTGGGGTCTTTAAGGATCAGTCTAGGGGCGTCTGGGTGGCTCAGGTGGGTAAGGATCTGACTTTGGCTCATGTCATGATCTTGCACTTAGTGAGTTTGAGCCCCATGTTGGGCTCCATGCTGACTTAAAAATTTTTTTTAAAAAAATGGATTAGTCTAACATAGCTGTAGAAATTGCACTTGGAGAGGCAACAAAATTGACAGATTTATTATGCTTTCAGATCCTAGAGATGGAGGTCTGGCATGTCACACAGAGGCCACACAGGCTCAACCCAGTAGTTTGAATGTCACTAGATCTCAGTCAAAGGAGGGCAAGAGGGAGAACTTGTAGGAACCAACCTTATTATATTGGTGCACCTAGTCACCTGGGACAGGCTTTCACAGGCTGTTTGTGAGAATGTTAAGGCAGGAGGAAAATATGACATTTAAAAAATTTGCAATACAGTATGTCCATTTTTCTATAAGTTGCCGTCCTTGAGTTGTTTTGTTTTAAAAGTCTTTGCCAGGGGTGTCTGGGTGGCTCAGTCTATTGAGTCTGACTTCGGCTCAGGTCACGATTTTGTGGTTCTTGAGTTCAAGCCCCACTTCGGGCTCTGTCCTGACAGCTCGGAGCCTGGAGCCTGCTTTGGATTCTGTGTCTCCTCCTTTCTCTGCCCCTTTCCCTCTAATGCTCTGTCTCTCAAAAAATGAATAAATGTTTAATAAAAAGTCTTTGCCAATAATAAAACCATAAAATTTTTATAGGAGAACATGTTTGTCACTCTGTATTGCTTAAATAAGTAATAAAATGTTGACCATAAAATAAATACTTTCAAAGAATATATTCAATTAAGGACTTTTGTCCATCCAAACAAAAGGGCAACCCAGAGACTAGGAGATAATATTCATAATACACATATCTGAAAATGGACTGATAGCCACACTAAAGAATCCCTACTTATCAATAAGAAAAAGACACAATGTAAAAGCAAAATGGGCAAAAGACCTGCACAAATACTTCGCAAATCAGGACATGCAAAGAAAAGTCAAAATGAGATAATGTTACATACCCACCGGACCGACTATAATACAAATGATAATACCACGTGTTGGTGAGGATGTGGAATGATTGAAACTCTCATACATCGCTGCTGGAAGTGTAAATTGATGCCAATATTTTGAGATACCATTTGACAGTATCTACTAAACCTGGAAAAATGCACCGCCTAAGATCCAGCAATTTCTTTCCTAGGTATATATCCAACAGAAATGCATGCTTAGGGTCACCAAAACACATGTACTAAAATAGTCAAGAGGGTACTATTCATCATAGCTCCAGACTGGAAACTACACAATGACCTTCAATAGTAGAATGGATAAATCTTTGTGCGTCTACAATGGTTGGCTTAACATGACGATGTTAAGAGAATGAATGATCTGTGACTAAATATGATGACATAGGTGTGTCTCACCAACCTAATCTGAGCAAAAGAAGCTGGACGAAAGAGTATACAGTGTATGACTGCATTAGTACGTAAGGTAAGAATGGGCAAAAGTATGTCATTAGAAGGCACTGTAGCTGTTACCCTTGAGTGTTACCCTTGAGGAGTGGGAGGTGGTGACTAGAAGGGACAAGGAGGGTAATGAGGGTGCTTCCGGGATGCAGGCAATGTTCTGTTTCTTGATCTGGGTGCTGGTTGTAGGGACAGGATTCATTTGTGACAATTTAGCTAACTATACACTTTAGATATGTGTTCTTCCTTATTTACAGTGGGCTTCAGTGGAAAGCTATTTTAAACATGTTCGGTAGACCACAAGTCATATGCCATCATCGTTTCTATTTACATTTCTCTGATTTTCACAGAAATTGAATATTCTTTCATATGCTTATGGTACTCTGTGCTATTTTCTGTTTATATTTAATATTTTTAAATGTTTATTTATGTTTGAGAGAGAAAAAGAGAGAGAGAGAGAGAGAGAGAGAGAGAGAGAGAGAGAGAGAGACAAAGTACAAGCCAGGAAGGGGCAGGGAGAGAGGGAGACAGCAGGCTCCAGGCTCTGAGCTGTCAGCACAGAGTCCAGATGTGGGGCTCGAACCCATGAACCATGAGATCATGACCTGAGCCAAGGTCAGACGCCTGACCAACTAAGCCACCCAGAAGTTCCTGTGCTGCTTTCCTTTTTTTTTTTTTTTACATTATTTGTGTTTTTAATGATTTTTATGTGAGGATGTTTGTCTTTTTCTCTTTGATTTATAAAAGGTCTTTATATACTAAGAATATTCACTTAAAATTTTTTTAAATGTTTATTCATTTTTGAGAGAGAGAGAGGGAGAGAGAGCAGGGGAAGGGCAGAGAGAGAGGGAGACACAGAATCCAAAGCAGGCTTCAGGTTCTGAGCTGTCAGCACAGATCCTGACACGAGGCTCAAACCTACAAACCAAGAGATCACAACCTGAAACAGAAGTCAGATGCTCAACCGACTGAGCTACCCAGGCGTCCTATTCACTTTGTTATTGATGTTGCAAAAATATTTTTCCACTTGTCATTTTCTTAGCATAGAAAACTGTTTCTATTTTTTAAGTTTATTTATTTTTGAGAGAGAGAGAGTGAGAGAGAGAGAGAGAGAGCACACAGGGGAGGGGCAGAGAGAGAGGGAGAGAAAGAAAATTCCAAGCAGGCTACACACTCTCAGCATGGAGCCCAGTGCGGGGCTCGATTCCATGAACTGTGAGATCATGACCTAAGTAAGCCAAAATCAAGAGTGGATGCTTAACTGACTGAGCCACCCAGGTGCCCCAAAAAGTGTTTGTGTAATCCTTTCTATCAACCATTTCCTTTATCATGTCTTGGTTTTCATTTATGCTAAGCAACCTTAATATCCTTAGACCATTCGTTTGTGAATACAAATACAATCACAATAATACTTCACTTTCCTTGGTTTGTAGCTTCCACCTACTGAAGTAGAGGACACATGTCCATCCTGCCTTTCTATACTCCCACATGTCCCCAGTTATTTCTGAGAATCCTTGTGCTCCGTGGCCTCTTTGTTGATAAGAATATCCTTTGCCTGGAAGCTTCTAATGGTACTGCCTCACCATGTATGTCTTCCACTGGACACCTTACTGGATACCCTACTCTACTAAGTATCCTACACTACTACTGTCTCCTGATATTCTCAGAGTGCACGCTCTTGAGGAGCTATTGTAAGTGCATGGCCATCAGCCCTAAATGCCACAGCCTTGTTGCAATCCAGAAATGATGAATTTGTTGCTTGGTCCATAAACAGTAATAGGCATATCCATCATTAAGTCTATACAAATAGTCTATGTTCATCATTTATGTCACTGTGGTTTTCAAATTCATTAACAGCAACATGTGTATCTTTTTTGTAACGTTTATTCATTTTTTGAGAGAGAGAGAGAGAGAGAGAGAGAGAGAGAGAGAGAAAGAGAGAGTGTGAGTGGGGGAGGGGCGGAGAGGGAAGGAGACACAGAATTGGAAGCAGGTTCCAGGCTCTGAGCTGTCAACACAGAGCCCCACGCGGGGCTTGAACCCACGAGTGGTGAGATCATGAACTGAGCCAAAGTCAGACGCTTAACCTTCTGAGCCACCCAGGTGCCCCCCTGGGTATCTTTTTATAACTTCTTTTTTTATTGAGATATAACTGACATATAACATTGTGTAAGTTTAAGGTGTACAACATATTAATTTGATACATTTCTATATTGCAGTATGATCACCACTGTAGTGTTAGCTAACACCTCTGTCCCATCACATAATTATCATTTCTCTTCAGTGGTGAGAACAATTAGGATCTAGTCTTTTAGCAAGTTTGAAATTTATAATATAGTATTGACTAAAATCACTACGTTGTGCATTAGATCTCCAGAACCTATTTATCTACTAGTTGCACATTTTTAACCTTAAACAATATCTCCTCAATTCCCCCACCCCCAGCCTCTGGATACCACTATTCTACTCCATTTCTATGAGTTGCTTTTTTAGATTCTACATACAAGTGAGATAATACAGTATTTGTCTTTCTCTGTCTGACATGTCATTTAGTATAATGCCCTCGAGGTCTATTCAGGTTCTCACTGGCAGGATTCCTTCTTTGTCATGGCTGAATAACATTTTATTTTATATATATATATATATGTATGTATGACATCATTATATATATAACATCATTATATGTATAGCTTCATTATATATAATATAATATACATGTAATATATTATATGCATTATATACATATATATGCATAACATCATTACATATACATCATTATATGTATAACATCATTATATATATATATATATAAAACATTTATATATATAACATCTCCTTATCCATTCATCTGTTGACAGGTTTATAGATTGTTTCCATATCGTGGCTATTGTGAATGAATCTGCAATGAACATAGGAGTGCAGATGTTTTTCAATATCGTATTTTCATTTCCTTTGCATGTACTCTGACGTGCGATTGCTGGCTTGTACGGTAATCCCATTTTTAATGTTTTGAGGAACCTCCATACTGTTTTCCATATTCTGTTCTTCCGAGAGCACTCCATTTCCTGGACCTTGCTCTCACCACCGCGCTCAGCAGCACAGGCAGGGAGCTAGCCCCAGAGTGTGTGGACGTATGGGTTTAGCACTTGGGATGCTGGGTGCCCACGGGCCCATTGGCGAGACCACTGAGTGAGGTTGTCCCAGAGGCACGTGCTGAAGTCCTGGGTATGGTTAGCAGGAACCGCATCCCTTTAATGCCCTTCGATACTCTTCTCTGCCTCTTTCTTGATCTCTTCCCTCCCCCCAGTCTTGGAGGTCCCATCTCAGTAGCTGGGTGCCACAGCATCCAGCAGGGCTGGGGAAGCTAAGAACTCACTCACCGCTCTCCCTGTCCCCCAAGGGAAAGGATGCTGCCAGCTTGTTCAGCGCACATGATGTTGGTTTTTTTTTTAAACATTTTTATTTATTTTTGAGAGACAGAGCATGAGTGGAAGAGGGAGACAGAGAATCCGAAGCAGGCTCCAGGCTGTCAGCACAGAACCCGATGAGGGGCTCGAACCCACCAACAGTGAGATCATGACCTGAGCTGAAGTCAGATGCCCAACCGACTGAGTCACTCAGGTGCCCCACATTGTGTTGCTTTAAGAGAGGGATGAAATTGGCAAAGTTTCTCTCATTATCTCCAATGTGTCCAAATATACATATATACATGTTATGTATGTATATTTATATTCAATGCAATATAAAAATATAATATAGTAAATATTATATAATGTGTATTACATACTATATAATGAAGTATTATATATAATGCTTTAATATTATTATATTAAATAATATAACATAATATTGCATTTAATAGTATTAATATAACATAAATATATGGTCTAATACAATTGATAATAATTATATATAATACAATATATTCTGAATATATAATAAAATATATTTTTGTTCCAACGGCGTTCTGGAATCTTCCTTTGGGAAAGCTGCACTTCTACAAACGTTCTCCCTTCCTGGGTTTCTGCCCAAGTCACTATTGTCCAGGTTTTTCCTGACTGTGGCAGAGATAGATTGGGAAAGGTTCGTCAGCTCCTGCTGGTTTTGTAGCCCATATCAACGTCTGTCTGCTTATTGTCAGATACACAGATGGGCAAGACTCCTTCTGGTTCCCTTGGCGTATTGTGCTGGATCCTGCCACTCCCACAGAGGCACTTTTGTTCATGGATGGCTGCAGAATTAATTACTAAAAAAGGAGACATAAAGGAGGAATATCTTATGCCACCATGATGCTGACCGCACTCTTCTAGAACTTGTTTATATGCAATGTTTTACCCAATAAATAGGTGGATGTGTTTTTTGGATTTTGTTTTTTGGGTTTTTTTTTTTTTTTTTGAGAGAGAGAGAGAGAGAGAGAGAGAGCGAGCGCATAAGCAGGGGAAGGGCAGAGGAAGAGAGAGAACCTGAAGCAGGCTTCACGTGTAGAGTCCGATGCCGGACTCCATCTCACCATCATGAGATCATGACTAGAGCTGAAATGAAGAGACAAAGCTTAATGGACTGAGCTCCCCACACACCCCAAGGTGGGTGCATTTCTCACGTGACTGGTCTCGTTGCTCAACTGGTGAGCATCCGACGAGCTTACTGGTTTATAAACGTGACTTTGGAAGCGCCAGGAAGGTTGAGAGGCCTACAAGATGCCCGCATTTCAGAGCATTTATTTACTTAATCTCTTTAAAATTAAGCTTAGAATGAGCAACTGAAATATCCATTTGTGCAAAGACATTTTGATAAGAATTACATGCGTTTCTGAGCATTTAATCAAATTATTTTATGCTTAAAAAAAGCACATATGTAATCAAAGCTTTAAAAGTATTAAGAAACATAAAAATGACTGATCTGAGTATACAAGAACCTTGATGAACTGTAGATGAAAAGCTATATGCAGTGCAACATATGAATAAATAAAGTACATTAATATTTTATACATTGCTATAAGATCTGCTGGTTTATTTTTATCTCAGGCATGTCAGTTTTTATATCTTCATTTTTATTTAATAGTACATTTCTGTGTTTGCAGTGTTATTTCCTAATTTTGTCCACCTAATTGGATTTTCTTTAATTTACTTAGCAATTCATTGGTTTGCTTGGCAATTCTGTTTTCTTCATTCTAATTCTCATTTGGTTTTTCTTCCATCCTAATTTTTTTCTTTTGGATAACTTGATTTCTTATTTACTTGTGATTTTTATGACTCCTTGTATTTAATTTTAGTTTAATTCAGTTTTACCCTGTCTGTGTTTAACAATAAGACAATTAAACCCGTAAGTGTGTCTCTGAATATTGGAATCAGCCTGTAAATGTGTTTTTGAGTTGTGTATTGATTATAATAATTTAAGTTTCCTCCCTAAAGCAAAATGTGTTCATTATAAAAATTGCAAACACATACATATATATGGAGGAGAAAAGTGACATTCACTTTTTTTTTGTATTTCTTCTCTCTAATACCCTTTCCTCATCCAGAGATAAACACTGTTAGTGATTTGCTATATACCCTTCCAGATCTATTTTATGCATTTGCTGACATATGTGTATGCGTGCATTTATATTTACACACATTAGATGTATATACAAACGTATATGGTCTACACATTGTAAGTAGCATATCATATGTAATGTTCTGTAAATTGATTTCCCTTTTTTTTTGAGAGACAGAGAGAGAGAATGCAAGCAGGGGAGGGTCAGAGAGAGAGGGAGACAGAATCGGAAGCAGGCTCCAGGCTCTGAGCTGTCAGCACAGAGCCCGACGTGGGGCTCGAACCCACAAACCATGAGATCATGACCTGAGCCGAAGCCAGACACTTAACTGACTGAGCCACCCAGGCCCCCCAACTGATTTTCCTTTTAATATATCATAGATATATATTATTTGCCAGTTTCCCCCTCATGATAATTTACCACTTCACACTACTTCCAGCGGGTGTGCTTTCCAATACTCTGTGCAGCACCAAATGGGATCTGACTTCTAATTTATGCAAGACGGACATGCAAAGAGATACATTATTATTTTACATTAACGTACACTTCTTTGATCATGACTGAGATTGGGGTAATTTCATTTACTATCCACTAATATTTCCTTTTTTTAATTGGTCGTAGGGACTTTTTTAACTTTTCAACTTATGTTTTTAAATTTTATTTTACTTTCAGTGTAGTTAACATACAGTGTCATATTAGTTACACGTGTACAATATAGTGATTCAATAATTCCATATATTACTCAATATTCATCAAGATAAGTGTATTCTTTTTTTAATTTTAATTAAAAATTTTTTTGAGTACAAGTGAAGGAGGGGCCAAAAGAGAGAGAGAGAGAGAGAGAGAGAGAGAGAGAGAGAGAGAGAGAAGCAAAACATATTTCACCCAAAGTGGTGCTTGAGCTCAACCCTGAAGCTGGGCTTGTGCTCACCCAACACGAACTCCAACTCATGATCTGCGAGATCATGACCTGAGCTGAAGTCAGACACTTCACCTACTGAGCCACCCACGTGCCCAACACCAGTGTATTCTTAATCCCCTTCACCTATTTCACCCATCCCCCCACCCGTCTCTGGTAACCCTCTGTTTGTTCTCTATAGTTAAGAGTCTACTTCTTGGTTTGCCTCTCTCTCTTTTTTGTTCTCTTGTTCATTTGGTTTGCTTCTTACATTCCACATTGCAGTGAAGTTATATGGTATTTGTCTTTCTCTGACTGGCTTATTTCGCTTACCACTATACTCTCTATATCCATCCATGTTGATGTAAATGGCAATATTTCACTCTTTTTATGGCTGAGTAGTATTCCATGTGCATACAAGGGTGCATATCCCTTTTCAAATTAGTGTTCTCATATTCTTTGGGTAAATACTCAGTAGTGAACTTACTGGATCATATGGTAAGTTTATGTTTACTTTTTTAAAATGTCTTTCATTTAGTTTTGAGAGAGACAGAGAGAGACAGAGCATGAGCAGGGGAGGGGCAGAGACAGAGGGAGACACAGAATCCAAAGCAGGCTCCAGGCTCCGAGCTGTTATCACAGAGCCCAACATGGGGCTCAAACCCATAAACGGTGAGATCATGACCTGAGCCAAAGTCAGACACCTAACTGACTGAGCCAACCAGGTGCCTCTATTTTTAATTTTTTAAGGAATCTTCATACTGTTTTCCACAGCATTAGCCATTAATGTTTCAGTAAATTGCCAGCCATGTTCTTTGCTTGATTTCGCTTGCTTCACTTCTTCTCATTTCTTTGACTAGCTCTCATTATTTTCTTAGTGGTTGATAAATTATGTTTAATTTTTCATTTGACCCAACAATTGAAGAGAGTTGAAATACTTCAACTTCAAGAAGTTGAAGAATGTTTTTGGTTTTACATGTTTCTTTTATTTATTTATTTTACTGTTTATTTATTTTGAGAGAGAGACAACGTGAGTAAGGGAGGGACAGAGAGAGAGAGAATCCCAATCACGTTTCACGCTGTCAGCCAAAGCCCAACATGGGGCTCAATCTCACAAACTGTGACACCATGACCTGGGCCAAGAGTCCGTAACCTAACCGAATGAGCCACCCAGGTGCCCCAGGTTTTACCCTTTTTATCATTTTGTTTTAGGCTTGTCTCTCGTAAATAGCATATGATTTCCCCCCATCTTTTATTCCAGTATGAGTATTTGATTTTTTAATAAAGTGCTTAAATCATAAATATTTGTTGTTATATCTACTGAGTTTGCTCTTCTAGAATTAAGATGTATCTTATAATTGAGGATATATTATAGTTTAATTGGTAGCCTTTTTTCTATTTGGTGGCACATAAGATAAGATGTTTCCTACCTCAGATTAGATAGAAAACAGTATGTCATATATATTTTGAAATGTTTATTTATTTTTCAGAGAGAGAAACAGAGTATGAATGGGGAGGGACAGAGAGAGAGGGAGACACAGAATCAGAAGCAGGCTCCAGGCTCCGAGCTGTCAGCACAGAGCCTGAATCGGGGCTCAAACCCACAAGCCATGAGATCATGACCCAAGCTGAAGTTGGATGCTTTGCCGACTGAGCCACCCATGCACCCCCAATATGTCATATTTTAATTTGTTTTTATCTTAATTTTTTCAAAAGATTTGGAAAATCGATTTCCCTAATTGGGTCAAGAATAAAATGCCATTTTCAACAGTCCTGTTTACTTAAAAACAAGAAACTCTTTAACAAGGTCTCTCCTTTATTGATCTTTGATCCAGTTAATTCTGTGTCTGGAGTCTTGTCCCTGTAGGATTACTATTCAAGTAGAGTTTTTATATTATATCTCTTTTCTTTTTTTTTTAAAGATTTTATTTTTTTAAAGTAATCTCCCCACCCAACATGGGATTCAAACTCACAACCCTGAGATCAAGAGTCACATGCTCTACTGACTGAGCCTGCCAGGCGCCCCTACATCTCATTTCTTTTAAGGGCTCTTGACAATTACATGCAGTTTCACAACCAAATTCATGAGAATCATTTACATAAATGTTTCATTTAACAGGTTTGATGTTCCCTGCCAGTCCTTTTGTAATACAATTTATTTATTTTTTCTCTTAATTATCTTTATCTCTCAATTGATGGAGTTTATTTTCAAGTAAGTTTTTCAAAAATATATATTTGTGCATATCTAATGAATATGATTTTTGAGGCTTTGCATGTGTGAGTTGACTTCCTGTCGTCTACACGTACATATAATACAATTCCACATCATATGAAATAACTGGGTTGTATTCCTTTACCCTGAAATTAATTAGGTATTGAGGTGTTGTCTTCCTGGGTTTTGTATTGCAGAGAACAGCTCTACACACCGCCTGCTTTTTGTTCCTTTGTTGCTAATTTGTGTTTCATGCTTGAGTGTTTGTGAGATTCCTTTACCTTTAAAATTTAAAAAAAAAAGAGCAAGATTGCTATGTCTAGGAATGTAGTGAACATGTTATACCTGCAGATACTGGCTGCTTCTCCAACATTTGCTTCTTTCTTTTTATGTGCAAAGCCTGACACAGGGCTCGATCCCAGGACCCTGGGATTATGACCTGAACCAAAATCAAGAGTCACATGCTCAACCCACTGAGCCACTCATTTCTTTCCTTTTCTTAACATGACTCTCGTATTTCCTAGCCATTTGATTTGAGTCGATTGAGACCTTTCTCCTTTTCCATTTTTATTTTTATTCATTTTTTAAATTTGAGAGACAGAGATGGGGGGTTGGGAGAGGATCAGGGAGAGGGAGAGAGACAGAGACAGAGACAGAGGAGAGAGAATCTCGAGCAGGCTACACACTCAGTGCAGAGCCCAAGGTGGGGCTTGACCCCACGACCCTGGGATCATGACCTGTGTGCAAATCAAGAGTCCGACATGGACTGAGCTACCCAGGCACCCCTCTCCTTGTTTAATATAAGCAATTACTACTCTAAATTTCCATCTATGCTGTATCCCACAGGTTTGGCAGGTTGCATTTTCATTTTCATTTAATTCAAAATATTTTCTAATTTCCTAGTGACTTCTTATTTGACCCATAATCTTTTTAGAAGTTTTTTAAATTGTTGTTTAATTTCCCAGTACTTTACTACTTCAACTAAAATGTAGGAGCGTTGCAACCATATATGTTCCTTTACTTTCTCCTTGACCTTTATGCTCTCGTTGTCATATGTGTTACATCTACATACATTGAACTTGTACTGGACATGATGATTTCTGCTTTCAGCAGTCCTACCTTTACAAAGCACTTAAGAGGAGAAACATGATCTATTATATTTACCCAAGTATTTACCATTGTTGCTGTTCCTTCTATATTTATGAAATTCTCTTTTCTCCCAGTATCATTTCTTTTTAAAAAATTTTTTTTTATTTATTTTTGAGACAGAGAGAGACACAGCACGAGTCAAGGAGGGGCAGAGAAAGAGGGAGACACAGAATCAGAAACAGGCTCCAGGCTCTGAGCTGTCAGCACAGAGCCCTACGTGGGGCTCAAACCCATGAACCACAAGATCATGACCTGAGCTGAAGTCAGACACTGAACTGACTGAGCCACCCAGGTACCCCTCCCAGTATCAGTTTTTTTCAGCCCAAGGAACTGCCTTTAGTATTTATTTTAGAACAAGTCTGCTAGAGATGAATTCTTTTAGTTTTCCTTCATATAAGAATGTATTCATTCAGCCTTCATTCCTGAAAGATATTCCTGGATATAGAATTTCGGATGTCCCTTCTTTTCTTTCAGCACTTCAGAGATGTTGGTCCACTGTCTTCCCTTTGTTTTCTGAATTGAAATCCACCATCATTTGAGTCGTTGTTATCCTCTATGTAACATGTTGTTTTTCTGTAACTGCTTTCAAGGTTTTCCCCTCATCTTTAGTAGCAGCAGTTTGATTATGATGTGTCTGGGTGTGGTTTTCTTTGATTTCTCCTGTTTGGCATTTACAGAGTTTCCTGAATTTGTTAAATTAGGGGATCCTGGGTGGCTCAGTAGGTTGGGCGGCTGACCCTGACTCAGGTCATGATCTCACAGGTCGTGAGTTCCAGCCCCACGTCGGGCTCTGTGCTGACATTTCAGAGCCTGGAGCCTGCTTCGGATTCTGTGTCTCCCTCTCTCTCTGACCCTCCCCTGCTCACACCCTGTCTCTTTCTGTCTCTCAAAAACAAACATTAAAAAAATTTTTTTTGAATTTGTAAAATTATTTGTATAATTAAGAAATTGTAATAAACACACCTGGGAAGTTGGATGCCATTATTTTTTTAATATGTATTTTTTTTCCTCCACCAACCTTCTTCACCTCTCCGTCTGGGAATCCAATGATACAGCATTAGTTAGATCGTTCGATATTGTTCCTTAGACCCCGAGGCTTTCCTCATTGTTAAAAAAACCTTTTTTCTCTCCATATTGGATAATATGGATAATAATAATAATAATAATAATAATAATAATCTATTATCAAGTTGACTATTCCCTCTGTCATCTCCATTTTCCTGTTAGGTCCATCCAGGAATTTAAAAATCTCAGATAGTTTTATTTTCAATTTTAAAATTTAAGTTTGATATTCATATAGTTTCTATTTCTTTGCTAAGAAGTTCCATCTTTCTCTGACTGGTAACTGGGGTCTACTTATTTTGCTTAACATAATACACTCTAGTTGCATCCTCATTGTTGCAAATGGCAGGATTTCATTCTCTTTGATCGCTGAGTAGTGTTCCTATAGGAACACACACACACACACACATACCACATCTTATTTATCCATTTATCAGTCAATAAACATTTGGGCTCTTTCTGTACTTTGGCTATTGTTGACAGTGCGGCTATAAATGTTGGGGTGCATGTATGCCTTGGAGTTAGCATTTTTGTATCCTTCAGATAAATACCTTGTAGTGCGATTGCTGGGCCATAAGTTAGTTCTATTTTTATTTTTTTGAGGAACCTCCATGCTGTTTTCCAGAGTGCCTGCACCAGTTTGCATTCCCACCAGCAGTGTAAAAGGGTTCCCCGTTGTCAGCATCCTCGCCAACGTCTGTTGTTGCCTGAGTTGTTAATGTTGGCCATTATGACAGGTGTGAGGTGGGATCTCAGCGTGGCTTTGATGTATATTTCCCTGATGCTGAGTGATGTTGAGCATCGTTTCATGTGTCTGTTGGAGTTCACATCAAATGTGTTTGCATTCATTTTACTGAGCATAGTTATAACAGTTGCTTTAAGTCTTTAATATTTCCATTATCTGGATCATTGCAGACTTGGTATCTGTTGAGAATGGGTGACATTTAAAAATTTCTTTGTATGTTGCATAATTTTCTATTTTATCCTGGACATTTTGAACAGTTTGTTGTGCAGCCTCTGGATCTTGTTATAATTCTCTGGAGAAAGTTGATTTATTTTGTCTGGCATGTAATTAACTCAGATTCAGGCTGCCAGTTTTATCTCACCATATGAGTGGGGGACGATGAGTCTGGTTCACAAAACTTTTTTTGTCCTTCTTTTGGTTTGTCCCTCATACATGTCACTTGGGGTTAGGTTGAGACTTGGCCATGGATTGGTGTATAGTTCACTTCCCAAAGTGTTTACTCTGCTTCTTTGGGTCTCTCCTATGCGTGTAAAACACAGGCGTGAGCCCAGGACTTGTATAGATTCATACAGAGAATTAAGGGATTTTTTTTCTCCAGTTCTCTTCTTTCTGGGACCCCTCTGCCCTTTCTGCCTCTCAGGGGTCCCTCTGCTAGCCACTCTGGCCAGAAAATTGGGATTTAAGACAGAGTTTTAGCCTCCCACCCTGCCACTGCAGTGCAGACCTGTAACTAGGAGCCACCCTTGGAGTGAAGGTGCAAGAGAAAAGAGGCCAAAAAGAGCTTTTTCCTTCTTTGAACCAATGGACTCCTTTCTCCCAGTCCCTCTGGCCAGAAGGATGGGCCTTGTATCTGAGCTTTAGTTGTTCATATTGGTGCCTCTTCATAGCTCCGTGACTGGGGCCTTTCCTGACAGCAGTGCTGTAAGAGCAAAATGTGAAAAATTTACCCCTGTCTGAATCATTTCTAGTTTTTTTTTTATTCCTCCTACTTTTGTTTACTGTTCAGTCCTCAGTATTTTGTCCAGAATTTTATTTAAGTTTATTTATTTTGAGAGAGAGAGAGAGAATGAATGCATGGGGGAGGGGCAAAGAGAGAGGAGAGAGAGAATCCCAAGCAGCCTTTGCACCATCAGCATGGAGCCTGATGTGGGGCTTGAACTCATGGACTGTGAGATCCTGACCTGAGCAGAAGCCAAGAGCTGTACGCTCAACAACTAAGCCATCCGGGTGCCCCTGTCCAGCATTTGTAGTTGTAATCAGTAGGAGAGATTACTCCATCTTGGCTGGAGTCAGAAGCATGCCCATTGTGGTATTACTTGGCATTTCTTAGAAAAAAGGAGGTTGAGCATTTTTTTCTCCCCTCCCCCTTTTTTGGTCACTTAGATATCCTCTGTAATAAAGTCTTTTTGAGTATTTTGCCTAGTTTTCTATTAGGCTGTCTGTGTTTTTCTTATCGGTTATTGGATCTTTATTCAGCGCATGAGTCCTTTCTGGATTCATGTATCGTGAATAACTTCTCCCATTCTGTCCATTGCTCTTTCACTCTCTTTATGGTTCTTAACTTTGATATAATGCTATTTATCTTTTTTTCCAGGGATAGCGCTTTTAGGCCCTGTTTAAGAAATTTCTGGCCAGTTCCAGGATGTTCTCCTATGTCTCTCTCTGGAGAGACTTATTGTTTTATCTTTACATTTAGAACTTCAAGCCTTCTGGATATTTTTTAAAAATAGAGTAAGAGTCAAATGCATTTTTTTCCCTATGGCTATCCAATTGCTTCAGTATAATTAGTTAAAAAGACCATCCTCTCTCCCACTGAATTGTAATGTTGAGTGATGGTTATTACTTAGCACTTTTATTTGAAAATAATTCTGTCTAATAGGAGTAGATTGTGTGGAAATGTCATTTCTAGCAACGATTTTTCAGTTGAGGCGAGTAACTCTATAGGAAATAACTTGTCACTCTTTTTAAATGACATAGAATTTAAGAAGCTTATAATATTTATTAGCATCATCTTAGAGTTCTGTGAGAAGGTATAGCATAATTTTGATATAGATATTTCTAAAGATCTTTAAAGGCTTTAACAAAGTATTGCTACTACAACCATATACCTTTATTTCAAATATTCTGTTGTGTTTCTGACCATATGCCGCGTGAATTCTTGTGAATTGGATGCACAGACAGTATATTTATGTAGTAAGAGGTGAGAAAGGAAATGAGGGAATAAATAGGCTATGCACATAGATGCATAGGGGTCTGAAAAGTCAGATTTATCACCTGGGGTGATCAAGGTCAGAGTGAGTTATTCCCATGATTCTGAATTAGAAATCGGCAAGTGAATGGAGTTATTCATGGTGAGAAATATATTGGTGACAAATCTCCAGCCCTGAGCTTTCTTCTTAGTGATAAGTTTCACTCAAGAAGCAGAATTTTCTTTGGATGGTTTCATGGAGCAGAAAGAACAGAAAACAGTAGGGCTTATCAATATCATAATGTCTGATTTAAGGCCTGGCTGGGTTCTTGGGCCAAAAAGCAGTCCATGGGAGCGCAAACACCGCTCAGACAGGTGTGGATGCAATTACACAGTGCTTAAGTTTGAACCCTTTCTGCCCAACCTTGATGTACTAGGCATGGACGGCATATTTGGATATTCTTGTGTTTTAAATCTTCTTCAAACAAGGTTACCATTTAATTTGAAGACTGTACAATGACTCTCTGGGTCCCTGTTTACTGCCATTTAAGAGTTATAATTGAGATAATGTTGACCCAGAAAGAGATGTTTTTGATATGGGAAGAAAAAATAACCCAAATTGTTGAGATAACTCCTATGCTGGGGGCTTTCACTTTAATTTTGTTCATGGTAACTGGGGTCTACTGAAGCTCATTTTGTTATGTGAATTAGGATAATTTGGTATTTAATGCCAAACTTCTTGTAATAATTATAACATGTATTATCATTGTAGTGTCTCATTTTATTTGAGACAGAGCATATGATATCCCAGAATTGGACTTTGCTTTTTCCAACATCCCCTGTCTAAATCCTGGGTAGTGTGTGTTCATGTTCCCATTTTCCTACCCTCCATAAGTGCAAGAGACCCTATAGCAAACTGTCACTAATCAGGGATTCACAGGTGAGACCAATCTGAGTTCACGGAACATCTAAATCCTGCAATTTAAAAATGTGTACTTACTTCTCTTGGCAAGTGATCTAGGTTGGTTTAACTTATGACTGGGGGTGAAGGAAATCTGGACTACGTGGCCAAGGACCGAGATAATGAATATCGATGACAGCGTTGGGTCTAGTGGCACCATCAAGGACTGTTGCTCATTCTACCAACCCTTCCATCTTCTGTCTTTTATGAAAGACTACAGCTGGCCACGGCCTTGAAGAATTAGTGATGGTGCACCTTTTTGGGCTGAAAATATCTGGGTGGTGCAAGGGGCATACTGTAACACATACTGTTTCGTGCCTTGTGTCACATTGCCTTGGCCCACTTCCCACCTTAATCATCTGGAAAGTTCTTGCAGCTGTTCTGTAGTAGGGCTTTTTCAGAAGCCACAGAATGTTGCTCATTCCATCCAGAGGTAACTCCCCTGAGCAAGGTAACCAGTGGGGATGGGAGTTGGTAGGTAAATACTTCAACCTCTGTCCTTCAGAAGGATACACTATTTTTTAAAAATATTTTTTAAGGTTTATTTATTTTTAAGAGACAGAGAGAGATAGAGTGCAAGCAAGGGAGGGGCAGAGAGAGAGAATCTGAAGCAGGCTCCAGGCTCTGAGCTGTCAGCACAGAGCCTGATTCGGGGCTGGAACTCACGAACCATGAGATCATGACCTGAGCCAAAGTTGGACTGTCAACCAACTGAGCCACTCAGGCACCCCAAGGACACACTATTCTAAATAGATTCCAAGAGGCTCCCCAATGGTATTGAGTTGCCCACAGAGACCACCAGCTCAATAATGGACTCTCCATTGGTTTTTCTTATTTCTTCATCTCACTCTCCCCTCTCCCACATTCTTGCTTCTAGTGATCATTCCTAAATAAACTGCCTTCTAGTCCTTGTCTCAGGCTCTACTCATTTAAATTTATCAATGAATCATGAATATTTTCTTATGTCCTTAGTCTTAGAAAAAGGTTTAAATATTGATTGGTTAATAAATGGCCTAGGTCTTAGAAATGCTGAACTCTGTTTTCCATATAGTGAACATGTATAACTTCTGCCAAATTTAAATGAAATTATTAACAATCACACGTCACTGGGGTCCACATGAACAAAATTTCAAAAGCAATCTTTTCAAAACAAAAATGCAAATAAGCTGATTTTCTAGATCCAAGTGCATGGATTTCTTCTTGTTCTTTGTTATCCATCTAAATTTTTTTTTCTTGTCTTTCAAAGTTTCAGCTGCTTTTCATGCTTTGTTGTATTTCTGGCTCTTGTGAATAGGTTCCCCACTGTTCTAGGGGACAGGTTATTATTCCTGCATTGTTCTCTGCAGGGACGGAGTTTCCTGGAGTCTTCGGAGAATTACTGTGTAGTTGGTGGTATTTTCACTTCTGCCTGGGTCTTGCTTTATAGTGCCCAGCTGAAAATTACCCCTCACCTTGAAGTCATTGGTTTAAGAATTTGATATTTCCAGAAAAATCTTTCTTAATACCACTCTCAGCCTCCCCCCTTCACCCTGGGTCCTTTTTCTGCATTTCTACTTTGTAGATCAGAACTTGTCAGTTGCAATAAACTTTGGCGTTCTACCTTTTTGTCACAAGACAGTGTTCTTCTCATTCCATGTTCAAGGTCCTCCCTCCTCTCCACAAACCTAGGATTTTGCACCCTTTTTCCAGCATGTCCTTTTACATAAGCTTCAGTCTCTGTTCAGTGAGATTTATCCCAAACCTGTGTGCTTAAAATAGAAATTCTTCGATAGACATGAGTGTCAGGTAGCACTCTAGATGTAAGAAAATAGCTTCAGTAACGATGTCAGTCAGAGACTAGTCAGTAAAAAAGAAATTACACCAGGGAGTCTAATGAAAGAATTTCATAGTGGGGATTAACTGGCAAAAGTGTTAGTGGAGTCCAAAGATCAAACTGGAGGAGCATCCTGATGGCTCAAGGGACGGTGGAAAAGACAGTGTGAGTAGAGGCCGCAAGCTGGGATCACGTTGGGGGTCTGAAATCATGGCAGAGGCCACGCCCCAACAACTGGGGCCATGAAGGGACACAGCCACTGCTGAAGATGCCCCTGGAATAGGAGAAGGAGGGAGGGAGGGCGAGAGGGAGAGAGAATGAAAATGAGCCTGGGGGGATTGCATTGCTCTGCCCCTCCTCCTTCTCTAATCTTTTGCTGGAGCCGCCCACTGGATGAACGTAACCGGAAACCCCGGGAAGGGTGATTTGCATGGTTCAAGCCACCACGGTACAGAGCATAGCAAGGAGAGAGTGGGGAGCGGATTGACAAGAAGGATACACAGCAAAGGCAATGACTTTGTTGCAGCTGCCCCAGCTGTAGACATTACTATCAAAGGGGAGGAAGCAGGTGTCTGGCAGTTGAGGGAGACACCGGGTAGGAAAGCTCCATTCTCTGTAGAATGGAGTACCTATCAGGTATTGTTCACTGCGCACGAGACAGGAAATAGAATGAGGAATGCCTGCACTTGCAACATTTATAGCCTAGCGGGAGAGTTAGGCAACTAAAATCTGTAATAAATTGTAATGCATGTATATATGTGGATATATATATATATATATATATATATGACCAAATTTTATTTATTTACTTATACTGTTATATAAATATAATTTATAATATGTTATTACATATTTATTATAAATAAGGTAGTATGGGAAGGTATAGCTGAGAAGTGTAATCTGTGGCAGTCTGGGAAGGCTTCCTGGAGGAAGTAACATTTAAGGAATAGTAAGAGTTAGAAACAGAAAGTGAAGGGTACAGAGGAGGGAGGAGATGAATCCAGACCAAAGAATAGCAGGCGTGTTGTGGCTTGGAGGGGGAAGAGAGGAAAAAATGCTGTGACAAAGCAACGGCTACAGGCAGGAGGAGGGGGGGGCTGTTGCTGGAGGTGGAGCTGGGGAGCAAGGCAGGGCGAGGTCACAATGGGCCTTTGTAGGCCAAGTTGAGGATTTTAGACTTTATCCAAAAGGCAATTGGAGGTTACCAAAAGGATTTAATTAGGGGAATGACAATCAGATTACTGGTTTAGAAAGGTCGCTCCAGATTGGCAGTGTGGAGAGCAGGTAGGACTCTGTGCAATACTCCAGATGAAAGAAGATGCTGCTCTGGACCAGTGTAACGAGTGCAGGTGGGAGAAAGTTCTAGAACTTTGAAAGTTTGGAAGTTTGTAGAAATTTGGAAGAATTTTGGAAGAAATCATGGCAACTGATTGGCTCTGTGGGAGAGGGTGAAAGGGGAGAAAGATTGCATTTGGAGCCATAGATGGATAAGGAATTCCACCATTCCTGTCTTTATCTTGTCTCCCACTTTGTTTGAAAAAAATGTGGCTACAAAAGTTCAGAATCAGTCTTTGTGAAGTGGTTATCTTTCCGTAGGATAGCTGTTTGGTGTTTGGGAAGAGGTAGAAGAAAGAAAAGATTGATATTCTTAAGGAAACCTAGTTTGTTCTTCATTCTTTCGTTTTAAATTTTTTAATGTTTATTTATTTTTGAGAGACAGAGAGACAGAGTATGAGGAGTGGAGGGGCAGAGGGAGAGGGAGACACAGAATCTGAAGCAGGCTCCAGGCTATGAGCTGTCAGCACAGAGCCCAACGCAGGGCTCGAACCCATGAACTGTGAGATCATGACCTGAGCTGAAGTCAGACACTTAACCGACTAAGCCACTCAGGTGCCCTTCTTTTTTTGTTTGTTTGTTTGTTTGTTTGTTTCTTTCTTTCTCTATTTAATTGAAGTGTAGTTGACATACAATTCTATGTTAGTTTCAGGTGTAAAAGTAGTGATTCAACATTGATACACATTGTGATCACCAGGATAAATTTAGCTATCATCTGTCACCATACAGGTTGTTACATATTATTAACTATGTCCCCTATATTGCACATTCTCTCTCTGTGTCTTATTTATTTTACAACCGGAAGTTTGTGCTATTTAACCCCTGTTCTCTATTTTGCCATGACCCTCACCTGCCCCTGCTCCGGAAACCACCAGATTCTTTTCTATATCTATGAGTCTGTTTCTGTTTTGTTTGTTCATTTGTTTTGGTTTGTTAATTTTTAAAAAATTTTTTATTAAAATTGTTTTAAGTGTTTATTTATTTTGGAAGAGAGAGAGACAGAGCATGAGCAGAGGAGGGGCAGAGAGAGGGAGACACAAAGTCTGAAGCAGGCTCCAGGCTCCAAGTTGTTAGCACAGAGCCCAACACGGGGCTCAAACCCACAAGCCGTGAGATCATGACCTAACGTGAAGTCAGATGCTCAACCAAATGAGCTACACAGGCACCCCAGATTTGTTAATTTTGATCTTTTTTCTCCATTGTTTTGTTTTCTTTCCAGATCTATACTAGATGTTTCAAAAAATTTTTAATGTTTATTTTTTAAGGGGGGGAGAGGCAGAGAGACAGGGAGGCACAGAATCCGAAGCAGGCTCCAGGCTCTGAGCTGTCAGCACAGAGCCCAACGTGAGGCTCAAACCCCCGAACCACAAGATCATGATCTGAGCCGAAGTAGGATGCTTAACTGACTGAGCCACCCAGGCGCTCCCCATACTAGAATTTTAATCATGTACATGACTTAGTGACTATGCTAATAATAGTTCCCTTCTTTTTAAGATAGCATGTCTTTCAACATAGATTATATGTCCATTGTCTGCAGAACACCAAGACAGTTGCCGGGGATACTGAAATGAATAAGATCTTACCTGAAGGTGCCCACACTGCAGCAAGGGAGAACGACATTAGAAATTATCCCATGATGTAATGTGATGAAAGTCCCAATGATTCTAACTCTGGGAAAATAAAAAAGAAAGTACCCATGAAAGGTTGATCGTCATCTAATGAAAATACACAAGGATAAGCATGTTCTTACTCTTGCAGAGGCTGAGTGGGTGAGTGGGAGGCTTCTTGCACCATACGCTTTGAAACATTGGGTGGGAACTCACCGAGCAAATTGTAAAGTTGATGGCAGTGCAAGGGGTGGGGGTGGAGGTGGTGATGGGTCATACGGAAGTAACAAGGTGGCGGAAAGCATGGGAAATGAAGATGCTTGGTATGTCCAAGGGTCTTTTGGAGCCCTGACACAACTGGAAAGGCTCAGAATATTTCTCAGGTGGAAAGCTTCCTGGTATTGGATTTGTACTCATTCTGCCTCAAGTTGGAGATACACAGAGCAGCACTTGGCTGGTAGGACAAGGGCT
This sequence comes from Suricata suricatta, assembly GCF_006229205.1. Classification (NCBI taxonomy): domain Eukaryota; kingdom Metazoa; phylum Chordata; class Mammalia; order Carnivora; family Herpestidae; genus Suricata; species Suricata suricatta. The sequence continues at coordinate 37,513,832 of NC_043717.1, forward strand.
TAGCTAGTGGACTGGGGGATCTAGGAGCCCACGGGGGCACTTAGTTGATCCAAGGGCTTGCTGTGATGAAGACTGCCAGTCTATATCTGGGAGGCCGGCTCAATCATGGCTCTCCTTTCTGGTTGACCCCTTGGACGTAGGATCCTATGAAGGGAGACTCAGCCCTCAGAGCTGTTTGTCGCTTTCATCTCCACTTTCCTCATGGTGCAACTTCTGTGAACTCCCAACTACTGGAGAAAACAGCGTGCCATAAACCCAAGGAAACAAAAAAGGATTTTCATGCTATAATGATTGTTGAAAGCGAACTATATTTGTAGGAGGAGCTATCGTCGTGTCTTCTCAAAACCCTGTCATTGTTCTATAGCTTGAAACTTTGCTGTAAAGGCTGAAGAAAACATTTAGCAAATACAGGTCACTGAGCTATGTGGCAAATTTCCTAATCACGCTTTGCGTTTCTTCCCAAACTCAGAGGCACTGAGAGAAATAGAACATGCCTCAAGATGGAGCCCTTGAACCACAAAGTTTTGAAGCGAAGTCTGAATCTTGTCAAAGTGCCAGGTTCAGGCAAAGTTGGAGCCTCTGGTCAAGGCTGGCTTTAATTCTAGTGCAGAAAGCAGAAGATGGGGAGAAGCTGTAACCCCCCATCTCCCAAAGCTTTCAAGGGGCTAGGCAGGCCTTAGGGGCAGCCTGATTCACAGGCTTGGGCTCAAGGTCAGGGTTAAAGTTTCCATCAACAGTATAAATCTCTTGGTTCATATAAGTTTGTTTGTATATTTCACTAACAAAGTCTACATTTCCCTTTTCCTAAGTCCATCTCACATGGTGGAAAATCAACTCGGAAACTTGGTAATCTCTGAGACCTAATAAGCTCTCATCCTAAAACACACGCACAAAAGGGAGCCTCCACGGGGAGGCTACTGAGGTACCCCAGTGAATATCCTCTCTGGAGGGTGGTCTCTGCCAGAAAGGAAGGCAGCGCTGTGGAGGGGGAAGGGAAGGAGCCAGGGTCACCGAATCTGCTCAGTTTAGGACTGAATCTTGTCTCCATCCCTTCTTTTTTTTTTCATATAGTTTGTTGTCAAGTAGGTTTCCATATAACACCCAGTGCTCTTCCCTGCAAGTGTCCCTCTCCATGCCCATCCCCTTCTTAGCTATATGCCCTTCATCGGGCTTCTTTTTATTTTTTTTAATTTTTTTATGTCTTTATTTTATTTTGAGAGAGAGAGAGACAGAGAGTGAACAATGGACGGGCAGAGAGAGAGGGAAATACAAAATCCGAAGCAGGCTCCAGGCCCTGAGCTATCAGCACAGAGCCCGACACGGGGCTCAAACCCATGGACTGTGAGATCATGACCTGAGCCGAAATCGGACGCTTAATCGACTGAGCCATCCAGGTGCCCCAAGCTTCTTAACCTAACAGTATCTGTTGCAGGCTGTTCAAGATTATGGATCTTGTCTTATAGTGCCTGGTGTTTGTGCCTACCAGTAACGTTATTGTCCTCCTAATGGTTACTGTCAAAGCATCAATTTAAGGGCATTCAGGCTGTGCACTGAACAAGGCATCATGTTTGGGGGGGTGCTGTTCACACTGTAGACATCTGATATATATGAAAGCAGCTGAGACCTCACACACCAGGAAAATGGCCCCTCTACCTTAGCCCGCATTGGCCCACGCAGCCGTGGGCTTATTGGGGCTAATTCATGGCCAAGTATGAATTAGCGCTCATGTTTGCAAGGCTGCTTTCATTGCAAAACTGTACCTATTCTCCCCACCCAGAGGACCCTGCTACAGTTGCCCCTCCTGCTTTGATGGAGGAGGTACTGGGCATGGGCTGCTGTTATTAGGGGCCCACATGGCTCAGGGAAGTAGTTAAGAGTGAGGTTCCTGGAGGGCAGCTCAGGTAGTGTACTATCTTTGATTGATTCCTCACAGGCTTCTTGTGTTCTAGCCAACGGCCTAGAAACAGCTCCATGGAACTGTTACTGGGACAATTTACAGCTGGATGACAGTGTACCTCTCAACATCCCCCTCCCTCCCTCCCCTTTCTCTCTTTATAAGTGGACCATGGTCCACACAAAAGGTCGTGTGCCACACTTTCTCTGGCCAGCTGTGTAAGCTTATTCAACTTGACTATTACCAAGAGACCTGGGATCTATCGTATTATCTATAACACAGACTCTTATTTGGTGATAGTCACACTTGTTAATTACATTTAGGAGCATCTTTTTTTTTTTTAAGTTGATTTATTTATTTTGAGAAAGAATGCAAGCAGGAGAGGGTCAGAGAGAGAGGGAGGGAGAGAGAGAATCCCAAGCGGACTCTGAGCTGTCAGCACAGAGCCTCGATCTCACAAACTGCATGACCATGACCTGAGCTGAGATCAAGAGTTGGAGGCTTAACTGTCTGAGCCGTGCAGGTGCCCACGTTTTAGTTTTTAAATTGTATTTTATTTTAAAACAATGTTTTAAAAAATGTTTATTTATTTTTGAGACAGAGATAGACAGAGAATGAGCAGGGAAGGAGCAGAGACAGAGTGAGACACAGAAACGGAAGCAGGCTCCAGGCTCCGGGTCATCAGCAGAGAGCCCAACGCAGGGTTCGAACTTGTCAACTGTGAGATCATGACCTGAGCCGAAGTCAGACGCTTAACTGACTTAGCTACCCAGGCGCCCCTTAAATTTTATTTTAGAGAGAGAGAGCACAGAAGCCGGGGGGAGGAGCAGAGGGGGAGAGAGAGAGAGAAAGAATCTCAAGCAGGCTCCATGTTCAGCATAGATCCTGACACGAGGCTTGCCCCAATGACCCAGGGATCATGACTGGAGCCAAAATCAAGAGTCAGCCACTCAACCAATGGAGACACCCAGGTACCCCTTTAGTAGTGCTTTGTACTTTTCATTCTTCATGTCAGTTTCTGCCCTGCAGTCCATATTTTTTTTCTCTTCTCCATGCTTCTTCATTTCTTTTCTTGTTCATTGTTTTCCCCCTCTCTTCATGCTTTCTTTCCCAGCCAGTTTTTCCTTTCAGCTTTATTTTCTCCTCCAAACCTTCACAGGTAACCCTTTCATTTTCTCTTTATTCACTCACTCCATTTCTCCCAATAGCACTGGAGTCGGAGAGTCCTGAGAAATAGAAAGTCACAGTGGCGGTTGTGGGTATTAGGAATCTATTTGGTACAGGCCAGGTCTTGCAAATGTCCATTTCATGTTGTTTCCTTAGAACAAAGAGCAATGGAGTCCAGGGAAGTCCCCATGATGGATTTAGATGTATAGACAGCATGTAAATTCCCTCTAGAGCTGGAGCTGTGAATTTAGATCTTGCTCAGGTTCAAATTCAAGTTTATGGCTCATTTCCCCTTGAAATTGTGATAACAGAGAAGTCATGGAGTCTCTTTACAGCTAGTCTAATGGTCTTGATCTTTTTGAGGGTCAGGGTCTCCTCTGAGAATCTGTTGGGATTTTTTGGACCCTCTTCTCAGAAAAATGCACATGAGCTCACATTTTTGCTTATAATGTTAAGAAATCCCCCAAAGCCCATTCATAGGCTCCCCAGGAGCCCTTTGGCTGGAGGTTGAGCAATATAAATTTGGACTCTAATAGAGGCCTTGTCCGCTCTGCCAGGCACTTGGTTTTTGATAAGTTATAAGGTTGTGAACTGAGGCAGAAGTTCATACTTCGACAGCAGAGCTCAAGACTATGGTAAGAAGTTTCTAGATTGAGGAGGTATTGGTCAGGTTCTGCCTTCCCTATGGGTTGCCTCCTCTCAATGAAGACAAGGAGCTTTCACCTTTCAGAGTCGGTATTTTCCAGGTCTTTTGGAAACCTGGATGTTTTAACTGCATTAGCTTCCAGCTGGGAAGTAAGCTGAATGGAATACTCATCATGAGATCTGTTGTTTTCTACAACTTCCTGCTTTAGTCAGCGTCAGATTAATATCCATTTGGGGAGAGGAGTGGAATAAGGAGGTCACTTTCTTTGTCCAAACTTTCTGAGTCAAGGTGGCTTTTTCCACATGAAAAATAAATGTGGGAGGGAAGAATCCCATTTATCCACTTTGCAAATAATTTATTCCAGCAGTTCGAACTCTGGGGTACATTTTATTCAATTAGTAGGGCCCCATGAATTATCATCTTGTGGTTTTGTTAGTGGTGGCCCTTCTGTTTTGCTTGTATCCGTATTGTAAATTTCATGCTTCCCAATGAGTTCGTTTCTTTCTTCTCTCAGCCCAACAGGTCTTCCAGGTTGGTGAGCAGAATCAGATTTGCAAAAGCAATTTACTCCTTTCTCTGTTCCACTAGATGTTGTTTGGGATGGCGTTCTGTCAATACATTTTATTAATATGGACTAAGAGTAATTTTTGTGTGAAACCTTAGTTCAAAGAAGAAGGAACTAAAAAGAACAATATGAGACCTCACTATAATTAAGGTGTGTGTGTGTGTGCACACGCACACATGCGAATGGGAAAATTACCAAGAAGAAGAGAAAGTCACCGGGTCTAGAGACTTGTCTCTATGCTGGCAGATAGAGATCTGATGTACTGAGTCCAAAGAGGTTGAACAAAAGCCAAAAGTGCTGGAAAAGCTCAGTTTTACAGCTAAAGACACTAAGGATGTGAGATTGATGATTGTTCTAGTGACTTCTGACTCATTCGTGGCAGAGGTTCCTGTTGCTCTCTGGCTGGGAATGCAGCAGGACTGGGTGAAGGCCCTGCGAGCTCACACTGGGCAGTGCTGAGGAAGGCAGAAGGAGACAGTGGTCGACAGTGTTAAGGGACTTGGAGAACAGTGCAGGAGGGAGGAGCAGGTACGGTGGGAAATTGTAAGTTGCACACGGCACATTTTCTTCAAATTTACAAGTGATACATTATTCATGCTTAACCAAGAAGAATGGAATATCCTAGAACTTGGCCCAATTGCCTTTAGTTATTGTCATCAAAACAATTATCATGTTCTCCTTGTAACAGTCTACTAGCATGGCACATTGTCTAAGTGAATCAGGTGTGCTCACATCCTGTTTGCAAAGGCCAGTGTCATGTGAGTCATGCTGAGTAAAGGCAGCAGCGTGGAGAACGACCTTCTCAGCTAACAGCACAGCTTTGGGGTCTGAGACATTTGGAAAAAGTGATTTCCAGATGATTTCTGGCTGACCAAGATGCTACCATGCCTCTGAGAGGTTGTTGGTTCTGATAGAATATGTCCCTTCAAAAATTGTTCCAAGAGCAGATACCTGTCTTTGGGGTAGAAGCAAAGAATGAAGACCGGCCTTCTCAAAATAATAATAATAACAACAACAATGATAATAAAAGCTACAACATCTTACGTCCCAAGCATTGAAGAAGAGATAGTCTTATTTGAACAGAATAAATGGGGACCAAACGCTATGTATGGAAAAGGAAGGAGAAGCAGGAAAGCAGGACTCACAAATCATTTAGATCTGGCTAATGTGATCAGTATGCCAGTATAAATGTCTTTTCTAGGCCCATCCTCTCCCTAGGGTCATGGGGTCAGATTACAATGAAGGATGCTGGCTTCACATTCTCCCCAGGGTCTCTGGACCTTTTGACTCTTGTCTTCTTCAACTTCTACCATGTTTTTTTCCCCATATAAATGTGTTTTTCTGACTACAGAGTGGGAATGACAAAACACCAAGTGTCGCCACTGCTGAACGTCAAGAAAACTCATTAGCTCGAAACAACAGAATAGCAAGGCCTCCTCTCTCTTCCCCCATCAGCTTCTCTACTGCTTTGCTTCAGGAAACAAGAAATGCCACGAGGACCTCGTGTGACAGCTCTCAGCAGGACACCTCACCAGTTGCTCCTAACTTTGGTGTTGACCTCCAGAATTTCTCCTCGTGAGTACGAGTGCTCCCCTCCCCCAATTCTCTGTCAGCAGCAGCCCGCAGATGTAGCACCAACAGTTTCTACAAACTTTTTGTATTAGAGAAGGTAACTAGGTTGAGCATTTAACTTATTGTCCAAACTGGAATGTGTGTGTGTGTGTGTGTGTGTGTGTGTGTCTTTTGTTCTATGCAATGTTATCAAATATGTAGAATACTGAGACCACACCACAATGAAGATGCAGAAGAGCTCCATCACAAGGATTCCTTGATTGCTCGTTACCCTCAACCCCCGCATCCAAACCCTGGCAATCACTAATCTCCATCTCTATGATTTTGTCATTTCAAAACTGTTATGTAAATGGAATCATGCAGGATATAACCTTTTGGAATTGCCTCCCCCTCCCACCTCCTGCATAATTTTCTTGAGAACCATTAAAGTTACTGCAAGGATGAGTAGGTTTTTTCCTTTTTATACCATTCCGAAGTTTAAATGCACCACGTTTTGCTTATTCATTAGTCAGTTGATGAACGTTGAGTTGTTCCCAACTTCAGGCTATTATGAACCAAGATGTCATGGCATTTTGAGTACAAGGCTTTGTGTGGACGGAAGTTTTCCTATCCCTGGGAAAAATGCCCAAGAATGTAAGATCTGGGTTGTATGGTAAGCACGTGTTTAGTTTTTATATTTATTTGTTTGTTTGTTTATTTTAATGTTTATTTTTTGAGATAGAGGCAGAGTGTGAGCAGGGGAGGGGTGGAGAGAGAGGGAAACACAAAAACCGAAGCAGGCTCCAGGCTCTGGCAGGTAGCCAAGCCCATCGGAAACGGCTTGAGTCAAGGGAACAAGAGGCTCTGAATTTGACTATGATTAGAGAGTGGAGCCAGGGTGAGAATTCCCAGGTGTGGGCAGAGTTTCACTTTCCCTGAAGGTCCCACGGGAGGGGATGTCCAGGCTTCCTCGTCAGCACCCCCAGATGCAGGTGGGCAGAGGAAAAGGCATAGGTGATCCCCGAAAGCCATTAGCACTCAAGCATCAAAAGTGGATTCAGACACTTTATTACAAATTGCTTTTGAACCCTTTTCGAAGATCAGATGGGCTTTTTCATGCTGGTCCAGTTCCGGTTTCTCTAGTCCTTTCCGTTGACCTGTGTGTCAGTGCCTCTGTTAATACTACCATGTCTTGACTACCATAGCTATAGAGTAAGGCTCACCATGGAGTACACAGGCTCTACTCACTTTATTCTTCCTTTCCAAGATTGTTTTACTCACTCTAGCTTCCGTGTAATCCCATATAAGCTTAGGATATGATTCTCTAGGTCTACAAAAATCCATGCTGGAACGTTGATAAATATTGCATTAACCTGTGGATCAGTATAGGGAGAATTCCCATTTTTACCATGTCGAGTCTTCCAACCCATGGACACAATATGTCACTCTTTTTATCTTGTTCTTTTTTTATTTCTTTCATCGACATTTTGTAATTTTCAAGGTACAAATGTTGTACACGTTTCGTTAGATATTTTTTTATGTTTATTCATTTTTAAGAGAGAGACAGAGAGACAGAGAGACAGAGTGTGAGTAGGGAAAGGGCAGAAAGAAGGAGACACAGAATCCAAAGCAGGCTCTGGGCTCTGAGCTGTCAGCACAGATCCGAATGCAGGGCTTGAACCCACAAACCATGAGATGATGACCTGAGCCAAACTCAGAAACTCAACCAATTGAGCCATCCAGGCACCCTTGTTTTGTTAGATTTATAACTAAGTATTTCATTTTCTTTGAAGTAATTATAAGTTAAATAAATCAAGATCAAAACCTAAAAATGTCCAAGTAATCTACTGGGAGGCTAGAAAGGAGAGAGAGAGGAATGAGAAGTATAGGCAATAAATAGAAGCAAATAATAAAAAGAGAGTAGAAGCCCTAAGAATCAATTATTACTTTAAATGTAAATTGTCTAAATACATCAATTAAAAAACAGAGACTGGTAGAGTGGCTAAAAAAAACCTATGATACAACTATATTACGTCTACAAGAAATTTACTTTAAATACAATGACATGAGTGGGTTGAAAGTAAAAGGACAGAAGAAGGTGCGCTATGCAAATGTTAACGACAACAAAGGAGGAGTAGATACATTAAATCTTAGGTAAAACAGGGGCACCTGGGTGGCTCAATCCATTAAGCATCCGACTTCAGCTCAGGTTGTGATCTCACCATTCATGGGTTTGAGCCCCGCATCTGGCTCTGTGCTGACAGCTCAGAGCCTGGAGCCTGCTTCAGATTCTGTGTCTCCCTCTCTCTCTGACCCTCCCCCACTTGCACTCTCTCTCTGTCTCTCTGCCTCTGTCTCTTTCTCGCAAAAATAAATAAACATTAAAAATTTTAAAAATTTAAATATCAGGGAAAACAGATTTCAAAGCAAAGCACTCATGTAGTAGTGTATGTGAGACGTGTGGGCAGCGTGCAGAGTTGTCACTTTAACATGTGGTTAAGTGTAACATCCGACAACTCTTTCCAGATGCAACTAACAAGCACCTCCTTTTCAAGGACTGCCTGCAGCTAGCTTTGTCGAACAAAGCCCTCTCAGACTCCAGCAGTGAGAGATTGCCAACTTCACGTGTCAGATGATGTTTTTGATGCTAATCCCTCTGCGGGTCAGTTAGCATATCAGCCCCTTGTGCTGTGGCCAACACCACAGTCAACGAGTTGCATAAAGTTGCCAGTCCAAAGGGTCGGTAGGAAATGTGAGATACCATGGGTCCACTATAAGCAAAATGCGTGTGGGAAATGAAGACTGGGCAGCCCTTCTGGAGAACAGAGAGAAAACAGACCACGCTTGCTACAGTAGTTTTTTTTTTTTAATTTTTAAATTTTTTAAATTTATTTTTGATAGAGAGAGAGAGAGAGAGAGAGAGAGGGACACACACACAGCATGAGCAGGGGAGGGGCGGAGAGAGAGGGAGGCACAGAATCCAAAGCAGGCTCCAGGCTCTGAGCTGTCAGCACAGAACTCGACGAGGGGCTCAAACCCAGGAACCGCGAGATCATGACCTGAGCCGAAGTCGGACGCCCAACCGACTGAGCCACCCAGGCGCCCAGCTACAGTAGTTTTAATTATTTACGCGAAGGTGTAAATCTACAAGTCTTTACTTGTTTTTGTCTGGTAATTTTTTTTTTATTTTGCAAACAGACCCTCTCTACAGCAATAAATTTTCAGTGGCATCAAGAAAAAAAAGGCACATGCTTTGTCAATAATTAATGACATTTTATGTCTTAAAAAAAAAGATGGTGAATATGTAACCTGCGCAAAAATGTGTGCCAACGTTGATCTTCCAACTAGAAGTCATAGTGAGATCCCTGACCACGGGAACACCAGAAGACTCAAATCTGCTTAGAAGACACCAGCATCTCTTTCAAATTTAGCTGCAGAAGCTGAGTTTGCATGACATTTTGTGAAGCATGGTTTTGCAATTAGATCCAATGACAATTCTAAATTAATTTCATTCATCATCAACTCAATTCCATGCTTTCCCATGCCTGTGCAAAGAGCAAAGTGAGAGCTATTAACGGGTCGACTCCATTAGCAGCAAAAACATGTTTGCACACAGTTAAGTGATGCCAATTTTATATCAGTGGCATTAGATGGTTCGAATAGAAAATTGGTTAATTTCAGTAATGCCTTAATTTTTTCATCAAAATTTATGCAATCAAAGTATAGCTTTTGGAAGTTCATTGTTAAAGGTAAAACACTTCAGTTTAAAATGCTTATTTATAATTAAATTTAAAAAGCCGATATTGAAGATAAAATTAGTTGGTCGTGATTATAATTCAAATACAAATTTAGGTGGAATATAATTATCTTGGCGAAACAATGTTCTTACTAAATTGAGAGATGTATGGAGCAGAAATACACTTGGAACTGGTTGTGGAGTATATGTAATTCATCATTGCATCTATACTATGATACTGTATCCATTGAAAGAGAAGTTATAACTGTCATCATTTTTAAGTGTACTTACATATACATATGCACGTTTAGAATCATTGAATTACAGACTTCTGCAACAAATCTGATATGGAACATAGGAAAGAAAATTTAAGCGTGGCAGTGTGTGATTCTCTTGTTGTTTCCGTCATGACTCAGATTTTTTAAAAATGTTTGAGCCTTTACTGAAGTGTGTTGTTAATTAACTAAACTGTCCTCCAAAGTATTGAATGTCCTTGTAAATAAGTTCTTTGCTTTTTGTTCAAAATCACTTAGAAAGTTTTAATCAAAGTACTCAAGGAATGAAGCACCCAAAACTTCAGCTTTTGAAGCTCTTAGCAAATTGCAATTATGAAAACAAAGCTTGTGTTTGGGAAGAAATTGAAATTTATCATGTATCATTTAACAGATGATATGAATGCAGCCCAAACCATGTACAAAGTTAAATTTGATGTTCTACACCTGCATGTTGTAATATCTTGACTTGATCCATCTCTTATGTCTGATTAGAGAAGTTTATAATCTGTACTGGAATAGAATAAACTTGAGGCAACCTTGATTTGGCAGTGTTAACATTTGGTGAGCCATTCAAAAGAGTCATAAATTCCGAGAACTTATGTATTGAATTGTATCTTGTAAAAATACCTGCTGAAGGACGCTAAATGGAAACAAGACCATAGTACCTTTCAAAATATTTATACATTTTTCAACAAAAGAATTAGAATTGAGAATACTCTCTATTTAGTAGAACTTGTTCCAGATTTACCAGATACCATAACATCTGTAAGGAGACAATTATCTCAGTTAAAAATACTAAAATCTTCAGAAGAGAATAAATGGAAGTTATCAAAAATTTTAAATTTATTAGCTATAAACCACAACTTTGGAGAATATTGCAGGCAATTTTATTAAGCCCTATTGAACTGAACAAATGTTTTCTGGAAAAAAGTCAATAGCATAATATTAAAAATAGACATTGCTAACAAACTGATTAGAGTGCATTATATGTACCAAGAATAATTATACTTCTTAAGTATGTAGTCTTTTAATTTTGGAAAATCATTTTGAAAAGCCTTTTACATGGAAATAATGTTATTTTAAAAAATAATTTCATATTTGAAAATATTTTCTTTTTTAGTTCTATTATTTTTATTTGAGAGAGAGAGAGAGAGAGCGAGCATGAGCATGGTGAGGAGCAGCTTAAGTAGGCTTCATGCCCAGCACAGAACCTGACACGGGGCTCGATTCTACAACTGTGGGATCATGACCTGAGCTGACATCAAGAATTGGACGCTCAACCCACTGAGCCACTCAGGTGCCCCTAAAAAAATTTTAACTATAACAGTTTTTTTCTAAGTGACTATCTTAAAAAAAATTTTTTCAATGTTTATTTTTGAGACAGAGACAGAGACAGAGTGTGAGCAGGAAAGGGGCAGAGAGAGAGGGAGACACAGAATCCGAAGCAGGCTCCAGGCTCTGAGCTGCCAGCACAGAGTCAGATGCGGGGTTCAAACTCATGAACTGTAAGGACATGACCCGAGGTGAAGTTGGATGCTCAACTGACTGAGCCACACAGGCGTCCCATATGTGAATATTTTTTTTTTAAAGCAGGCAATTGTAATCCTTTGGGTGTTTAATTCTTTCAATTGTGTTAGTTTGGAAATTATATGATTATCCTGTATAACCAGGTAACACAAACCAGATAAATATATGTGCAGCCTCAGAGACACTGCACTATCTTCTTATCAGCTTTCCTTCTATACATACTGTAGTGTGCGTGAGCTCAATTATTCATGTGAATGGCTTTATGTATGATCCAATGACCCAGAACACCACTGTCCAAGAAATTGCTTTGTCTTGCATATGCCATTTGTCTTCTGTTCCTGTTCACATACTTGCTTTCTATTTCCCTGTCCTCCTTTGGCTATGATGTTCCGCTTGTTTTCTTTTCTTGCTTGTTATACTTTGTTAGGAAAAGAATTGGTAGTCACTCAAAACAGTGTTTTTTAGGTGAGGTGATGTGCATCATGCAGAAAAGTTGGGTTATCCTAGAATCCCAAGGATTAACTGGGTAGACTTTGGTAGATCACTTAATGTCTCTGATCCTCAATGTTCTTATTTATGAACTATGGATAACAATGCCTATCTTGTGGGATTGTTGCATTTAAACTAATATTTGTATTTTGAAAAGATTATGTTTGAAGAGCAGCTGGAGAAAATAATACAACCAATCACATGTATGTCCATTTTAAATTCAAGATAACTAGTGTTAAAAAAGAAAACCACCAGCCCAAAATGAAGTCACCTATGTTAAGGCTCTGTCACCAAACCAAGTTTTAATACCTACTCTAACCACAGTTTCACACCCCCAACTTCCAGGAATGTAACCTTGAACTGCTCCATGCCCTTGAAAGCTGATATTAACAGATGATTTTTTAAAATTTATTATTGAGACAGGAACAGAGCATGAGTAGGGGAGGTGCAGAGAGAGGGAAACATAGAATCTGAAGCAAGCTCCAGTCTCTGAGCTAGCCATCAGCACAGAGCCTGATGCAGGGCCCGAATCCACCAACCGTGAGATCATGACCTGAGCCGAAGTCGGCCACCCAACAGACTGAGCCACCCAGGTGCCCCAGCAGATGATTTCAATGACCTTCTTAGGCTCTGCCTTCAAGTTGGGATTGGCCTACTCGGACGCCCTACCAGAAGATTAGAGAAAGAGAGTAGAGAAAGATCAGGGTACTAACTCCTCCAGCTCCTCCCTGATGATCCTCAGTGTGTTGACTCCTTTAACAACTGAAGGCAACAACTTTTAGACATCCCTCTCCTATAGCTAATGTCTCTAGGTAATAACTGCTCCCCTCTCAGACTCAAGGGCAATAATGGTTGCCCTGTACTTGCTAGCTCTGGGATTCATCAACATCCTTTGTTGGTTTACCTACACCCTGCCAACAACTTTGTAAATATTTCATTTATTAAACTCTTCTAATTCATCTAACTTGAGTATACCATATATTTCCTGATGGTATCTTGAATGATACATACACCTTTATGTTCATCTTCCTTGCTCAATCTTTTCTATCCACAGTTAAAACTACCCCACTAGGGCGCCTGGATGACTCAGTTGGTTAAGTGTCCCACTTCCACTCACGTCATGATCTCACAGCTCATGAGTTTGAACCCACATTGGGCTCCATGCTGACAGCTCAGAACCTGGAACCTGTTTCAGATTCTGGGTCTCCCTCTGGCTCCCCTTCCTTCCCCTCTCAAAAATAAATAAACATTGAAGAAAATTAAAACTACTCCATGGAAGCTTCTCTATTACGATTACCAGTAACTGTTGCTAAAAAAAATGGACATTTAAAAAAAAATTTTTTTAAGTAGTTTATTGTCAAATTAGTTTCCATACAACACCCAGTTCTCTTCCCCATAAGTGCCCTCCTCCATCACCACCACCTCTTTTCCCCCCTCCCCTTTCCCTTCAACCCTCAGTTCCTTTTCAGTATTCAATAGTCTCTCGAGTTTTGCGTCCCTCTCTCTCCCCAACTCTGTTTCCCTCTTCCCCTCCCCCTGGTCCTCCATTAGGTTTCTCCTGTTTTCCTGTTAGACATATGAGTGCAAACATATGGTTTCTGTCCTTCTCTGCCTGACTTATTTCACTTAGCATGACACCCTCAAGGTCCATCCACTTTCCTACAAATGGCCATATGTCATTCTTCCTCATTGCCACATAGTACTCCATTGTATATATATACCACATCTTCTTGATCCACTCATCAGGTGATGGACATTTAGGCTCTTTCCATGTTTTCGCTATTGTTGACACAATGGACATTTTAAAGGCTTCATCTTATTTGAGTATTTCATCAGCTTTTCACATTGTTGACTATTTCCTTAATTTTTTATTAAAGGTTTTTTTTATGTTTTATTTATTTATTTTGAGAGAGAGAGAGAGAGAGAGAGAGAGAGAGAGAGAGAGAGAAAGGGGCTGAGAAAGGCAGAGAGAGAATCCCAAGCAGACTCTGCACTGTCAGTGTATGGCCCATTATGGGTTTCGAACTCTCAAACTGTGAGATCATGACCTGAGCTGAAACCAAGAGTTAGATGCTCAACCGACTGAGCCACCCAGTTGCCCCTATTTCTCTATTTTTGAAATATTCTTTTGTTTACTGTTTTAATTTATGTTGTTTTACATTAGGCTCCATGCCCAATGTGGGGCTCAAACTCACAACCCTTAGATCAAGAGCTGCAAGCCCTTCCGACTTAGCCAGCCGAGTACCCCATAAATACTATTTTATTAAGGCTCCTCACAAGCTAATTCTTTTTCCTTGGTTTCTCTGAGGTACACCACACTCTCTGGTACACACACTCCTCAGTCTTTTGTGATAGGCTTTCTTTTCATCCTTCTCATCATTAAATGTTGAAATATATCAAGTCTTGATCCTTGGCCCATATCTTTCATTCTAGGTGGGCCTCTAACTACCATAGCTTCAAATAACATAAAAATCTTCCCATTCTTAAATATATATCTCAAATCAAGACCACTTTTTTCACTAATCATAGGATACATGAAAATGTCAAACTCTTTACTTCATCAAAACTTTTGGACATAGTGTTCTTCCTCCATGAATTTTAAAAAAGTTTTTTTAATTCAAGTATAGTTAACACAGTGTTATATTAGTTTCTACTGTACATTATAATAATTTAATAATTCTATACATTTCTCAGTGCTCATCAAGATAAAGATACTCTTAATCCCCTTTATCTATTTTATCCATCCCCCCACACACTTCCCCTCTGGCAACCATCAGTTTGTTCTCTATAGTTAAGGTTCTGTTTTTTTGTTTGCCTCTTTTTTTCTTTGTTGGTTTATTTGTCTTGTTTTTTAAATTCCACATATGAGTGAAATCATATGGTAGTGGTCTTTCTCTGACTGATTTATTGCACTTAGGTTGAGATGTTTTGGGGCTTCAGATTTGATTATATCGATGTCTAGAGAAGAGGTTGTCAAACTCTTTCTATAAAAGGCAAGATAGTAAATATTTTTAAATTTATAAGTCATTTGGTCTCTATCAAAGTACTCCACTCTGCCCTTATAGTGTAAAAGCAGCCATAGACAATAAGTAAACAAATGAGTATTGCTGTTTTTCAATAAAAATTTATTTATACAATCAAGGAAGTGAGCTATTTGACATACCAGAAGTCCTAGCCAGAGCTACTAGAAGAAAAAGAAATTAAAGCTGTCTAAATTTGTAATAAATAAGCAAAACTATATTTGCAGATTACATGTTCCTAATACAAAAAATCCCAAAGACTTGGTAAGAAAGCTACAAGAGCTAATAAATGAATTCAGCAAAGTTATAGACTAGAAAATCTAAAAAGTAAGTTGTGTTTCTAAACACTAGCAATTAACTATCCAAAATGAAAATTTAAAAAGCAACTTCATTTGTAATAGGATCTAAAAGTATAAAATACCTAGGAATAAATTTAACCAACATACAAAAACTTATATACTGAAAATTATGAAACATTGCTGAAAATAATTAAGGAAGACCTTAATAAATAGAAAGATATTTTTGTTCATGGGTCAGAAGACTTAATATTGTTAAGATGTCAATAGTACCCAATCTACAGATTCAACACAATTCCTATCAAAATTCCAACAGCTTTTTTTTATCCCAGAAATGAAAATGCTGATTTGCAATTTCAGGTGGAATTCTAAGATCCCAGAATAGCCAAAACAATCTTAAAAAAAGAAAACTGAGCTTGGATGCCTCCTATTTGCTGACTTCAAAAATTATTACAAAGCTACAGTAATCAAAACTGGCATAAAGACAGATATATAGATCCATGGACTAGAATTGAGACCACATAAGTAAATGTACACATCTACGGCCACCTGACATTTGACAAAGATGTTGAGTCCACTGAATGGGAAAAAGTTATCTCCTCAATACGTGGGCCAGGAAAATGGAATTTCCACATATAAAAGAATGAAGTTGGTTCCTTGCCTTACATCATATACCAAAATTAACTAAAAATGGATCAGTGGTCTAAATAGAAGAGCTAAGACCCTAAAACTCTTAGAAGAATGCAGAGGGGAAAATGTTTATGACACTGCATTTGGCAATAGATTCTTAGATATGACAACCAAAAGCACAAGCAATGAAAGAAAAAAAACCCAGATCAAATGGACTTCATCAAAATTAAAAACTTGCTCATCTAAGGATACTCTTAAGAGAATGTAAAGGCAGTCCATTGAATGGGAGGCAATATTTGCAAATCATATCTGATAAGAGTTTAATATCCTGAATATATAAAGAACTCCTGCATCTCAGGAAGAGAAGATAAACAACTCAATTAAAAGCGCATAAAGGGGACTTGAACAAAAAAAATTCTCCAAAAATTATATACAGATTGCCAAGTACATGAAAAGATGCTCAACATCATTAGTCATTAAAGAAATGGAAATCAAAATCACAATGAGATACCATTTCACATCTACGAGAATGGCAATAATAGTAATAATATAAATATAAATATTGTATTAGCAGGATGTGGACAAATTGAAACCCTTGTGGTTTCCTGATGGAAATGTAAAATGGTGCAGCCACTGTGAAAACAGTTTGGTGGTTCCTCAGAAGGTTAAACATAGAATTAATTACTATATGACCCAGCAATTCCACTCTTAGGTATATACCCAGAGGAACAGGAAACAGGGCCTCAAACAGATACTTGTATGCCAAAGTTATTACAGCATTATTCAGCATTAATGAAATACCCAGTGCATATTACAGCATTAATAACCAAAAGGTAGAAGTAACATCAGTATTTGTCAACAATGCCCTCTTTGCTAATAATGGTTGAATTATGGTCTAAACAATTCCTAATTTTACTTAAAACCCTTCAGAGTCTACCCATCAATGAACATGTGAAAGCCCAAATCCTTCTCATTGCCCACAAGACCCTGTGTGATTTAGCCCCTGCCCATTTCTCTAGCTTCCTTTAATACCCAAAGGCTCTGAGGCTCCAAGCAGGATGGCTTGATTTTAGTTACACCTTTCCTATCAAGGAAGGGTTTTTTAAATATTCCATGTCCTTTGCTTAGAATGCTCTTCCTTTTGGCCGCCTGGTCCACTGCTGCTAAGCCAGCAAGTCTCAGATAAAGCACCATTTCCTTAGGAAAGCCTGCCTTGAGCATTCCTCGCTCTGCCCTATTCTCCCAGACTACAGGTAGCCATAGGTAAGGGGTTTCCCTATTGAATCCATTCCAAATACCACTTTTTCTTTTTTGGTTAAGACTTGTCCCAATTGCCATTTAAATTGCTTCATGAATCTAGCTTATTCACTGTTGTATGTGCAGAATCTAGCATTGTGTCTGTAAGCAGTCCACAACTAGCTACTGAATGGATGAAATCAATGAAATACCCAGTGCAGTACCCGTTCTGTGGTAGCTACTAAGTAGATGTACTAATTATTACTTGTAAAGTATGAGGAATGCTTCTGCCGTGGGTAAGTCTACCCCCCGAGACACATGGCTTAAGTGACAGCTTCCAAAAGAATCTGAATCCAAGGCTCCTGAAAACAAAAAAGGTATATTATTTGCCCTAGGTCAACAGATTAAAATTGGGTTGTTTTACCCTTTGTGGAAGTCATGGGGTATTTTTGTTCAAAGAAAATCTTAATTTTTTTAATGTTTATTTATTTTCGAGACAGAGACAGAACATGAGCAGGAAAGGGGCAGAGAAAGATTGAGAGAAAGAGTCCAAAGCAGACTCCGGGCTCTGAGCTGTCAGCACAGAGCCCGACACGGCGCTCGAACCAGTGAATGGTGAGATCATGACCTGAGCCGAAGTGGGGCGCTTAACTGACTGAGCCATCCAGGTGCCCCATGGTTCAAAGCAAATTTTAGAGTCAAAGTGGTTAGTGGGTGTCTTCCCTGAAGTATGTAACATAGAATAAGTAGGAAGGAGGAAGGGAAATAGGTTTAAAATAAGAGTGCAAAGGATAAAAGAAATTTATTATTGGGGAGTCATAAGGAGGAAATGCTTTAATCTAAGATATTTAGTGCTTCTCTATTATGGTTGGCACTAGATTAGCTCCCACATTCCTGACTTAATGTCTAAGTACATGCATATAGGTATTTACAAGTACTTGCCTAGAAGATATATCTCCATATGTTGCTAGTGAATAAATAATTGTGCTAGAAATAAAATCATTAATAATGAAACTTCATGTACAAATAGTTAAACACCTCAATGAATATCTACCTTATACCAGCGGAACACCAGTGCAGAGGTAATAGAGATACATCCATGTAATGCCTAAGGACAAACATTAAAAAGATGTCCTTCAAAGGAAGGAACAAGTAGCATCATGAATAACACTTTTATGTAATTTTTTCCTCCTAGGGATTTTATTTTTCCACAACCTTTGCCTTCAATCATGCTGCATTACATATCTTTTGCATCCCTTAATGATAGGTTGGGTAGATTCCAAAGCTTTCTTGTTACTTTTGGTTACTAAAACTCAGCCCAATTTAGTTAATGCTATGCATGCTGAAGTGTTCGGCAGTAAAGTATACGGATGACTGCATTTTTCTCTGAAATCGATCAAAAATGTAAGATAAAATCATAAATGATAGAAACATGAAGAGAAGCACAAATATCAGATAAAGCAAATGCAGCAACATGGTCAGTGTAAAATCGAGGTAGGGAAGTCTATGGCTGTTTATAATTCTTTCAACCTTTCTGTTTGTTTAAAAATATTCATAATAAAAATTTGGGAAAAATAAAAGTCCTCTTTCCTTCACACACCTTCATTCATTCTCAATTTAAAGCATGAACTTCAAGCTCATTGTCAGTCCCACCTCTTTCTTCCTTTCAGGGGCAGTTTACCCAGAGAATTGTGGCTGCATGAACTGATGAGATGTGGGAAGTAAGTGAAGTCCAGAACTTTCTGCCTGGAGGATTTCAAAATAGGGCCAGTGAGCTCCCTTACTTTTACAGTCAAGCTGTGGTTAAGTATCCTCATATGAAATATTTGATGAACAGGGACAGGTCTCACTGTCCAGTATTGGCTCAAAGTGAAATGGAAAAACAAGTGGAGCTGTAGACATGATTGTGCGGAGCCTTCTAGAAGACTGGGCTCTTTATTTAAAATGGGGATAGTTAGTGCTGAGGGGGTCGACTCACCTACACCCATACCAACAGTAGAAAAACTCCACTGAAAAACAACAAACCTTAAAGAAAAATACAATCCAGTCAAAATATAATCTTAAATTTCCAGGGATGTAATCCTTTGGCTCGTTCCTCTCCTGATAAACATGATTTTCTTCCTTTTGATTACCATATGAAAAATAAAATTCTGGAATTTGAAATGTGGACTGATCGACTACCATTTTTTAGTGTTATTTTCCAAGGCTGGCCCCTCCAGTGTTACGATGTTAAGGAAATATCCTCGAGGGGCAAGTCTTCTGCTTCTCCGGCTTCTTTCCTTTTGTCTGTAGTCTGTAGTCGGTCTGCCCCTCAGCCTTGTCGCATACTCTTACGTCACAACCCCCTGCCTATAAGGTGGACTTGGCGCTGCCCTCTCTCCTTAGGCCTACCTTCCCCAAACCCCGGTCTTCTGTTGTCCCTGCCCTCCCATGCTCAAGTCCTTGTCCTTGGATTTCCTGTCTCAGGAGCAAAACTGAGATTTCCCAGAGAAGAAGGAATTGTGCCTCAAATTTGTAACATAGAAATCTTGTTAAAGTTTCTAGCCTGTTGGCCTACCTTATGACTTGCCTACCTCTACAACTGTGTGAGCCAATTCCTTAAAATAAATATTTCCCTTTCCCTTTCCCTCCCCCTAACTTCCTCTGCCATGTTTTAGGCTTGACATCTGAACTCCTTTCTACATCTGGAGGCCCACCTATGAGAGACTCCAGCACAGATACACAGACATAGGAAACAGCAGGTTAATGAGCCCATGATGGCAGCCACTTTGTAGGCCTGTGAAAGTTTAGATCAGGGCATTACAAATTATCTGTGTTGAAGGGCTAGGTTTTAAAATTATCCAGTTTTCTGGGGACTGATATTTTATAACAGACCATAAAAATGGCTCACTAGAAAAATGAATAATAACTGAAAAAAGCCATAAAATGACAAACCTCAATTATACATTATTAGGTTCTCAACAGAAAATTACTCCATCAAAGTCCTATAAAATTTCTAAATGCTCATTGTCAAATTCTGTACGTGTTGCAGATTAGTAACAAACATTTTGGAGACTCCCTGTGCATGGCACTGACTTAGGCCTTATTCTCCCGATCTGCTCTCCCCCATGTTTAATTCTGCCCATTCTCCAAGTAGGGCTCAGCTTCTTTTCTGGGCTCTGTGAACTACCCAATATCCTTCCAATAAAAATATCTGAACAAAAATTACCCACAACTATTGTTGGTAGTCTGTAGCCAAGAGCCCTAACAAGCACAAGTATTCACAAATATTTACTGTGAAATTTTTAAAAGGATTATGTGAGCTAATGGGAATAAAGTGCTTGTATGGGACTTAGAATCTAATAGGAGCTGAAGAAGCAATATGGTAGACAGAACTCTGGTGATCCCTAGTAATTTCCAACTTGCTGGTATCCACACCTTTCTGTAGCTCCTTTTCTTTGAGTGTGGATGGGAATTTGTAACTTGCTTCTAATCAATAGTATATGACAAAGCTGATGGAATGTTAACTTCTGTGACTACATTATATTATATGACTCTATAGTAGCAGATGGGAGGGAGATTCTCCTTGCTGGTTTGATGAAGAAAGCAGTATTGTGAAAAGTCCACATGGGAATTGGGTGAGAAATGTGCCTTTAGGACTTGAAAGAAATTTCCAGCCAACAATTAATAAAAGGCTGGAGCTAGGGCACCTGGGTGGCTCAGTCAGTTGAGCATTGGACTTTAGCGGATCATGAGTTTGAGCCCCACATCAGGCTTGCTGCTGTCAGTGCAAAATCCATTTCAGATCCTCTTTCCCTCCCTCTCTGCCCCTCTCTTGCTTGTGCTCTCTTAAAAATAAATTTAAAAACGTTTAACCAATAAATAAAAAGCTAAGGATCTCAGTGCTATAGCTACAGAGAAATGAATTCTGCCAACAATCTGAGGAAGCATGGAAATAAATCTTTCCCAGTGGATCCTTGGATGAGAACTCATTCCTGACCAAGACCTTGAATGCAGTCAGAGAGAGACCCAAAACAGTGTGCCCAGCTAAGTGGCAGCTGGACTCCTCACCTATGGAAATTCTGAGATAATAAGTGTGTGTTGTTTATGTGGCTACGTTTGTCATAATTTGTTATACAGTGATAGATAATGAATACGGGTAGCAATTGTGGTTTTTAGAATTTCTTAAGGAAATAATTGTGAAAATTAGCCCCACGTATTATGGTATACTTGACTAAAAATGGATGCGACCTTTGCAGGCACCCAGAAAAAAAAATCTCAAAATAAATCAAAGAGTTAGAACTGAGTGAGATCTTCCAAAGGGATAGTCAAAACATCAACTGAAGGATTCTTTAGAGTCTCATTTAAAAACCAATTTTAGAAATAGATGGAACTTTGTACAACTACTGTGGAAAACTGAACATATGTCCACTGTATAATCTTACAATTTGGCTCTTGGGTATATACCCAGCTCAGATGAATGCCTATTCCCACCGAAGGACATATACAAGAATATTGATAGGAACACTATTCATAATGACTTCAAACTAGAAATTGCTTGCATGACTGTGAATGGCAGAATAGATAAATTGCAGTATATTCACACAATGGAATACTATATAGTGACAAGAATGAATGACCTTTAACTACATCAGCAATATGGATGGATCTCACAAACATAATGTTGAGCAAAAGAAGCCAGATGCTAAATACATAGTATGGTTCTATTTATATAAAGTTAAGGCGTTACCCTTGGGTGGTAACATCTGAAAGAGGCATGAAAGTGACTTCTGGAATGTTGGTAATGTTCTGTTTCTTGATCTGGTTGCTGACTCCATGGATATATTCAACCTTTGAAAAAGCTGCATGCTCTATCTCAATAGAGATTTAAAAGTGAATGTGAAGATTGACTTCCACTCTGAAATATGTCTGTATCTGTTTAAATGTACAGAAAGTGTGCGTGTATCTCCCCAAATTTTCAAGCAAAATAGATTGTCAGAGAAGATGTACCATTTTTATTTTGTAGTTTTGCATCGCTTGTGGTTTCCTTTCAGGGCTTGCTACCCTGGCCGAGATCAAGCAAAACCTCGATCCTAACTAGAGATGAAGCTTTAATGTTGGAATTACGAATGCTACAGGATGGGCTGAGACTTTGGAGGGTCTTTCTGCTCTCCTCCCTTAAACCATGTGACAGAGATAACTATCTCTGCTACCCCAGGGTCAGATTTACCCCGTACACAGAATGCGTAATGGTGTCTGATAGATGTGATTGGTGTGGCTATTGATGTCAACTCTCTTCCAGTTTAAGTCACGTTAGTCCTTCACCCAGTGGTGATATGTGACTGAATCATTATCACTTCAGGATACAAACTGCAGAGAAAGGAAGTGGGAAAGTTTTAATGGCCCAGTCCAAAAGATAAAGCCCCCTTACTAATCCGCTAACTCCACACTTCTAAATATGTTTTATTCCACGTTCTGTGGTTTTCCACATCTGTTGTTATCTTTATGTGTTATCATTGAGTTGCAAAGAAGCCAAAATATTTCTAATTTCTAAGCCAGAAGTAAAGTCGTTGAATTAAGCACAGCATCAAAATTTATTGATGGCAATTTAGGTTATTTCTTTATGACTTGAACTAGATGCAATGGAATATTTGGTGGGTATTTATTTGTATTTCTGTAAACACGGCATCTTTTTTAAGGAATCTTTCCACTCCTACACTGGTCTGCAAAATGTTTGCAGGTAAAGTCCTCTTCTTATTCATTCTTGAATTTTAAGAGTTTAGGAAGCAAGTACATAGTAGACCAAAGGAAATTCCAGAACTTCCATATAGAAAAGACATTTGGTTGCAGGGGTGAGAGTAAGTTAGGGGACCTGCCTCTGATCCATGGTTGCTTACTAATAGGTTTTAATTAAACTGCATGTTAATTTGGGATGACTTTGGTAGGCTATGATGGACATAATGGAACGGAATGAGCCCCTGACCAAGACACTTCTTATTGGTGTCAGCATAAGGAAATAATTGAGCTGGTCTCTGTCTTGGTAATAGTACTTTGGGACAGTTTCATACACATGCCTTCCTGGATCTTTCTATCTCCTGGGAAAGATATTGACATCAACAACTATAGTAAAAGTTCTGTAGTGTAAGTGCTACATTGGTCGGGGTCCAGTTGCAGATTATTAAATGTTTTCTAGATAGTTTAAGCATGAAAGGAATTAGGACATTTAGGAAATGCTTGGGAAGATTAAAGAAGTGGGCTCTAGTCTGAACTTCCAGGAATGATGCGTACAACACCGTAGAACCTCTACCACCACGTGGCAAAGGAACCTCTACCACCGTCACAGAAAAACCAACTGCCTCTGCTTTCTAAGAGGAGTGTGGCCTCCCTCTCATCCCTACCTCTCAGTCCTTAAAGAGATGGATCTAGTTGGCATAAGCAAGGTCACAAGAAGAGCCTGAGCTCTAGGACCGTATGTGCAAGGTAATCTTTAACTTTCTAGCCTCCAGCCATCAGTAAGGCATAGGTCCTCAAATGTGAACATGTATTAAAACAAACTGTTGGGGCCCACTTTTAGAGTTTCCAATTCATTAGATTTGGGATGGGGGCTCCAGAGAATTCACATTTTTAACAAATTCCCAGGTGGTGATGGTGTTGCTAACCAGATACAGTATTTTGAGAACTGCTGCACTAAGGGAACTGGAATGGATATGAGAAAACGAATGTATGTTATACATTATATATATTAATATATTATAATATATTAATATATGTTATATAATATATACACTATAATTTATATTGCATTAATTTATAATTTATTATAATATAATATTAATTTATAATAGAATGTTATATATATTTAATGTAATGTTATAGAATATAGTTTATGTAATATATTTATATATTATTAATTATATAATATATTTTCTATATCATTTATTTAATTTATATATAATAAAACATATATGAATTTATAAATATGCATATATAAATTAATATATTTATATATTAATAGCGTATACTTATGTAATATTATACCAATATACCATATATTATATTACATATATTACATATTGTGATATATATTATGTTACATATACAACATATATTATATATATTATATATTAATATTATATGTAGTGTAATATTATATGTATATATATAACAATGTACATAAGAATCACCTGTGCAGGGTGTGTTATACTAGCAGGTTTTCCCCAATACCCATCCATTGGGTCTATAGTGGAGGTCAAATCCGTTCTCTTGGCTATGTTTATATTGTGGGTCTACTGGAGAACTATTGAGAAGCATTGGCTTGGAGTGGTGTTTCTTGCCCTTGGCTGCACATTACAACGCCTGGAAGAACATTAACGAGTACAGATGCTCTGGTTCCATTCTTGGAAATTCTGACTTGGTCACTGGGGGCACACCCACTAGAATTCTCAGGGATCCTAATGTGCAGCCATATTGAAAGCTACTGGCCCAGAAGAGCTTGTTCACTGAGAGTACCAGGAGGGGTTATCTGAATACAGTGATTAGATTTGGCTCTTTTCTAAGACTAGTCATATTGTTGGCCACTTTTAGAGGCTTAGATGATGTGAAGTCATTTCCTACATGGATTCCACTGCACAAAGAAGCATCAAGAGAGACAGGCTATTCTTTGCCCTGCCATACTTTTAGCAATAGAAATGTTTTCATTTTCTTAGAAACCATTTGAAACCTGAGATTTCCAGTTTTTAGGGGTCCATTGGTTTCATTTAATCGTTGAAAATTTCAACATTTTTGTTTTTTATAAGCACAGAAAAATTCCTTCAAGGAGCTTATAACTTTAATTTTTTTATTATTTTAAATCTTTTTTTTTTTAAAGTTTATTTACTTGAGAGAGTGTGTGAGCAGGGGAGGGACAAAGAGAGAGAGAGAGAGAGAGAGAGAGAGAGAGAGAGAGAGAGAGAATCCCAAGCAGGCCCTGTGCTGTCAGCATGGAGCCCAATATAAGGTTTGAACCCACAAACTGTGAAATCATGACCTGAGCTGAAATCAAGGGTTGGACACTTAGCTGACTGAGCAATCCAGGCACCTGCCCCACTTACAACTTTGGATAAATGAGCATGTTATTAAACTAACTTACAAGTCTGTATTATAAATCATTAATGAAAAGACAAAAGGCAAATACAGGAAGGAGGCAAGCATATTTACATATAATCTTGGATGAAGTTTTAACACACGATTAGAGCTTTATCTATATTGCTCTAGAAAGATTGAATAAAAATTTGGCCCTTCTTTAAAATTAATATTTCTAGACTGTGTTTAAACCATAAATTTGGGGCACCTGGGTGGCTCAATCGGTTGAGCATCTACCTTCAGCTCAGGTCACCTTCTCTTGGTTTGTGAGTTCAGGCCCCATATCAGGCTCATTGCTCTCAGTGGCAAAACTTGCTTCAGATCCTCTGTCCCTTTCTCTCCCTCTGCCTCTCCCCTGCCCATGCTTTCTCTCTCTCTCTTTTTCTCTCTATCTCTCAGAAAAATAAAAAATAAACTGTCAGTTCTTCTAGAGCAGGGATTGAATTTACTTTTCACTTTTCATCTCCCTATTACCCAATAGGAAGCTTAATATATAAATGGAAGGGAAAGAGGGGGCAACCCTTTTTGGGGGGTGGCTTATCTATTTCTAAAAAAGTGAAAGAGAGGGGTGCTTGGCTGGCTCAGTTAGAAGAGCACATGACTCTTGATCTATGGGTTGTGAGTTCAAGCCCCACATTGGGTGTAGAGATTACATAAATACATACATACATAGGTAAAAGAAATGTGGTATTAAATTGGGCCAAGTATGCCATTATCACTCTAGGGTAAAAAAAAGTGAGAATTTTCTACTTCTAAGAAATTATGGCTTCTTTTTTTAATTTTTATTTTATTTTATTAATGTATTTTATTTATTTTTGAGAGACAGAGACAGTGTGAGCAGGGGAGGGTCAGAGAGAGAGGGAGGGAGACGCAGGATCTGAAGCAGGCTCCAGGCTCTGAGCTAGCTGTCAGCACAGAGCCTGATGCAGGGCTTGAACCCACAAACTGTGAGATCATGACCTGAGCTAAAGCCT
Source organism: Suricata suricatta (assembly GCF_006229205.1). Classification (NCBI taxonomy): domain Eukaryota; kingdom Metazoa; phylum Chordata; class Mammalia; order Carnivora; family Herpestidae; genus Suricata; species Suricata suricatta. Next base: position 37,539,938 of record NC_043717.1, read on the forward strand.
GATGCTTAACTGACTGAGTCACCCAGGTGCCCCGAAATTATGGCTTCTTGACCTTGTTTTCTCTCTGACTTCAACAATAACTCTTTTCCAAACAAACCAATACATGAATAATCAACTTACTGCATGACTAAATTATAACTGCCGATTTTGGCCCCCAGGGAAAGAAGATTGAGAGAAAAAGAAAGAGTGAGAGAGACAGATGATTTATCAACCAATTTGGGTGGAGAGGGTGGATAACTAAAGATTTAACATTTTAACTCATGGACTTTGGTATTTGAATCATTTGATGGATGGAAAATTTTCCAAAATATGCCATGCTTGTCTCTGCTTTCTTGGGCCAATGATACTGGTTTCTAACCTTTTTCTTACCCATGAATCTGATTCATTCATTCGTTCATTCACCCATCCAACAAATATTAATTGAACATCTACTCGGGGCCAAGCACTGTGCTCAGCCCTGGGGATATAAATGGGCAGAACACACGGATCTTGTTTTCCAAGAGCCTGTACTTACAGTGTAGTAGATATGGCTGTAGATGGCTATGTTGTTGGGTGAGGCTAAGGGGAAGCTGACTCCAACATGGCTCACAATGGCCTTGCATGAGAAAGTCAATGAAATCAGCTTTCATTTTGGCTGTTTGCCCCATTCTCATCAAGACTGAGTAAAATATGCCCAGTTGTATGATCATCTAGGCAATGTGATATGATAATTTGTCTCCAAATTAAAAAAGCATACCAAAGACTGAAGCAACTTTTCCCAGGTACTATCACAGAGATAAAAAGACTTTTCTTTACTCCTGCTACAGTTGTTAAAGAGGTCTTGGGTGGGCCAGCTGAATGGGCTTTAAATTGGGCCTGATGGAATCAGGACTTCCGTTGAGCAAACTCATTCAAAAAGTGGAGACTTTGTGCCTGTGAATCCAGAAACTGCAAATTAACTCGTATTTCTACCTCTCCCTATTTAGCAGGTCTTTAACCTGTACTTCTCTTAGAGAAGAGGAGTATATGGCTGGATCTAGAGTTGAACAAATCCTGTGAAACTACCATTAACCCAAGCTACAGGAAACTGATACACAAATTAGAACGCTGATATCTAATTTAGAATGAGAATCCTGAGAATTGCGTTATTCACTGGTTAGTAAATTCTCTCTGGGTGGAAGGCTCTTATGGAGGCCGCAGTGTGAGAAAAAGGCTGCCTATGGACAAGGAAACAGAGACAGGTGATGTGGTGGATGATTTTAATAACTGCTAGCATCTGCTTCAATAGCTGGATGCAGCCATCTCTACCACGGGGACAATACTTACTGCAAGGTCTGGTTGGCTACGTCCATCATCCAGGGCACCTCTTCTCCCTTGACGTGCTGAATGGGCATTGCCAATTTTGACCATGACCGTCTTTTTCGGTTCCGTGTTTCCGTGGTGACCACCTCTTTCTCTGGATACTCCATTTCTTTAGCTATGCATTAAATATGTAGATTGCGTTCAGTAGTGTAGACATTTTAACAGTATTTGTTCCTCCAATCCATGAGCATGAAATATATTTCCATTTCTTGGTGTCCTCTCCAATTTCTTTCTTAAGTATTTTATCGTTTTCAGAGTACAGATCTTTCACCTCTTTGGCTAGGTTTTATTCCTTGGTATCTTGTAATTGGTACAATTGTAAATGGGATTGATTCCTTAGATTCTCTTTTAATTTGTTGATCAGTTCTAACAGAGTCTTTCATATTTTCTATATATAGAAATCATGTCATCTCCAGAGAGTGAAAGTTTTACTTCTTCCTCGTTCCTTTTATTTCTGTTGGCTGATTGTTGTAGCTAGGACGTCCACTACTATGTTAAATAACAGTGGTGAGATTAGGCATCACTGTTCCTGACCATAGAGAAAAGCTCTCAGTTTTTCCCCATTTAAGCTGATATTTGCAGTGGGTTTTTCATAGGTGGCCTTTATTATGTTGAGGTATGTTCCCTCTAAGCCTACTTTTTGAAGTTTTTTTAAAAATCATAAATGGATGTTGTAGTTTGTCAAGTGCTTTTTCTGCATTGATTGAAGTGATCATGTGGTTTTTATCCTTTATCTTGCTGGTGTGATGTATCACATTGATTCATGATTATTGAACCACCCTTGCAACCCAGGAATAAATCCCACTTGGTCATGGTAAATGATTTTTTAAATGTATTGTTGGATTTGGTTTGCTAATATTTCACTGAGAGTTTTTGAATCTGTGTTCATCGGGGATATTGGCTTGTAATTCTCTTTTTTAGTTTAGTGTTTTTCTGGTTTTGGTATCAGGGTAATGCTGGCCCCATACAATGAATTTGGAAGTTTTATTTCGTTCTATTTTTTTTGGAATAATTTGAAAAGAATAGGTATTAACTCTTCTTTAATGTTTTGTAGAATTTGTCTGTGAAGCCATCTGGCCCTGGACTTCTGTTTGTTAGGAGTTTTTTGATTATTGATTCAATTTCTTTGATGGCTATCAATCTGTTCAAATTTTCTATTTCTTCCTATTTCAGTTTTGGTAATTTATATGTTTCTAGGTATTTATACCTTCCAGGTTGTTCAATTTGTCAACATGTAATTTTTGATAATATTTTCTAAGAATTGTTTGTATTTCTGTGGTGTTGGTTGCTATTTTTCTTCTCTCATTTGTGATTTTATGTATTTGGGTCCTTTCTCTTTACTTTTTGATAAGTCTGGCTAGAGGCTTATTAATTTTTTAATGTTTATTTATTTATTTTGAGAAGGAGAGAAGGAGAGAGAGAGTCCCAAGCAGGCTCCATGCTGTCAGTGCAGAGCACAATGCAGGGCTTAGTTTCACAAACCATTGGATCATGACCTGAGTCAGGCGTTTCACTGACTGAGCCACCCAGGTGCCCTGGGGCTTATCAATTTCATTAAGTTTTTCAAAGAATTGGTTCCTGGTTTTATTAATCTGGTCTATTGTTGCTTTAGTTTCTATATAATTTATTTCTGCTATAATCTTTACAATTTCCTTTCTTTTGCTGGCTTTAGGTTTTGTTTGTTGTTCTTTTCCTAGCTCCTTTAGGTGTAAAGTTAGGTTGGTTATTTGAGATTTTTCTTGCTTCTTGAGGTAGGCTTGAATTGTTAAATATTTTCCTCCTAAGACCACTTTTGCTTCATCCCAAAGGTTTTGTACTGTCGTGATTTCATTATCATTTGTTTCCATGTATTTTTAAATTTCTTCTCTGATTTTCTGGTTGCCCCTTCAGTGTTTAGTGGCATGTTGTTTAATCTTCATGTATTTTTGATCTTTCCAAATTTTTTCTTGTTGTTGACTTCTAGTTTCATAGTGTTGTGGCCAGAAAAGGTGCATGGCATGGTTTCAGTCTTTTTGTATTTGTTGAAACCTGATTTGTGATCTGATAGGTGATCTATTCTGTAGAACGTCACATGTGCACTTGAAAAGAATGTGTATTCTTCTGCTTTAGAATAGAATTCTCTGAATATATTTGCTCGATCAATCTGGTATACGGTGTCATTCAAAACCACTGTTTCTTTGATTTTCTGTTTATATAATCTGTTTATTGATATAAGTGGAGTGTTAAAGTTCTTTACTATTATTGCATTATTATTTGTTGGTTCCTTTATGTTTCTTATTAACTGTTTTATGTATTTGGGTGCTGTCATGTTTGGTGCATAAATATTTACAACTGTTAGATCTTCTTATTGGATTGTCCCCTTTATTATGATATAGTGCTCTCTTCATCTCTTGTTACAGTTTTTGTTTTAAAGTCTAGTTTGTCCAATATAAGTTGCTACTCCAGCTTTCATTTGACACCTATTTGTGTGATAAATGTTTTTCCATGCCCTCACTTTCAATCTGCAGGTGTCTTGAGGTCTAAAATGACTCTCTTGTAGTAGGCAGCATATTGATGAGGTTTTTTTAATACATTCTGACACCCTAAATCTTTTGATTGGAGTGTTTATTCCTTTTACATTCAAAGTAATTATTGACAGACATGTATTTAGTGCCATCTCATTACTTATTTTGTCATGTTTCTGTAGATTTTCTCTGATCCTTTCTTTGTCACTTTTGATCTCTTCTTTCCATTCAAAGAGTCCTCTTTAATATTTCTTTCAAGACTGGTTCAGTGGTCACCAACTCCTTTAGTTTATGTTTGTCTGGGAAACTTTTCACCTCTCCTTCTATTCTGAATGATAGCCTTGCTGGATAGAGTATTCTTGACTACAGATTTTTCTCATTCAGCATGTTAAATATATTATGCCACTCCCTTCTGGCTTGGCAAGTTTATGTTGAGAAATCTGCAGCTAGCCTTAGGGTCTTCCCTTGTAAATAAAAGACTTCTCTTGTCTTGCTTCTTTTAAGTTTTTTTTTTCTTTACCACCATATACTGCAAATTGAATTACACTATGCCTTGGTGTTGGCCTGCTTTTGTTGACTTTGATGGGAGTTCTCTGTGCCTCATGAATGTATCTGGATGTCTGTTTCCTTCACCAAATTGGGGATGTTTTCAACTATTATTTTAATCATTTGTCCCTTTTTCTCTCTCCTCTTCTGGGACTCTTATAATATGCATATTATAACATTTGATGAAGTCACTGAGTTCCTTAAGTCTATTCTCATGTTGTATAATTCTTATTTCTCTGTTTTGTTCAGCTTCATTATTTTCCATTATTTTTTCTTCTAGGTCACTAATTCACTGCATTCCTTCTTCCAACTTGCTGTTCATTACATCAAGCCTGTTTCTAGTCTCATTTATTGCATCTTTCATCTCTGATTGATTCTTTTTGAGCTCCTTTATCTCTATGGTAAGGGTCTCACTAATGTCTTCTATTCTTTTGTTGCTTTAAATTATCCATCAGTCAAGTTACTTATATCTGTCTTGCTTAGATCTCTGGCCATGGCCTTACCTTGTTCTTTTATTTGGAATAAATTCCTCTGTCTTCACATTTTTTATAAGTCTCTGTGTTCTTCTCTGTGTTAGAAAAGTCAGTTATGTCTTCTGCTCCTGAAAGTAATGTCTTTCTGAAAAGATGTCATGTAGTGCACAGGGCCTGGTGCTTCAGGGAGTGTCTCCAGTGTGTGCTGTTGTGTTTCCACTGCTCTACCCTTCAGGGAAGTTATCTGCAGACGATCCCTTTCCCTGCTAAAGCAGTGTTTTGTCCCTGGCTTGATTGTGGCAAATTTTAAATTAGATGTCCTCTAGTCTGCTTGTGAAATGAGACTTGACACCACTTCCACCAGAACTAAGGTGCTGTAGTACTCTCTTTTGAGATGTAGTGTGGGCAGGGATTTGTGCTTGTCTTCTGGAGAAGGGGTCTGCATTGACTCTGAGGCAAGTGTCACTAAGAAGGGTCGTTCCACCAAAGAGCAGTGAGTGGGGCTTGGTGTATGTAAGTTAGGCAGCCAGTGTTGGTGCTATGCTGCTTCCTGCAGGTGGCTCTGTGTTTATGCCAAGGCATAGTGGAAGGAAGTGGCACCAGCCAGTTCATTTGTTCCCAGAGATATCTCTGTGAATGCTGCCTCTCAGGGACATGCTCTGAGAAGAGCAAATAATCTCCACCCTGGGTGCCCTAGGCATTCTTCAAATAGCTGTTTCCACACTGTCTGCCCCTGGGTTGTTTGCCTGCCTTCTCTCCAGGAGCAGCGCAGTGCCCTCTGAGCTCTATGCCAGCTAAGCCTGGTGACTTTTAAAACTTCAGCCCTTAAGCCCCACTGGTTGCAAGAATTCATGAAATTCAGTCCCTTTTATTTTCCAAGCCAATGGCTCTGGGGAAATATTCTCCTTGTGAGTTCTTCTGTGTGTTTTTTCTTTCTCTGGAACTACAATTCCCTCCTTACTGTAGCACCATGATCTGTTTCTCCCCTAAACCACATCTTTGCACTTTCTACCTTCTTCAATGTAGCCTCTTCTCTTCCTTTAGTTGTGGAGTTTGTTCTGTCAGTCTTCCGGTCAACTTCTGGGGTATTTAGGATGATTTAACAGTTATCTAGCTGTTTTTGTGGAATGAGATGACCCTAGGGTTCTCCTAATCCCCTGCCATCTTCTTCTTCATCTGTAGTATACTCTGAAATCACATATGTGATACTTTCTTTTTCTTTAATTTTTTAAAATGTTTATATATTTTTGAGAGAGAGAGACAGACAGACAGACAGACAGAGTATGAATGGGGGGAAGGGCAGAGAGAGAGGGAGACACAGAATTCTGAAGCAGCTCCAGGCTCTGAGTTGTCAGCACAGAGCCTGATGCAGGGCTCGAACTCACAGACTGGGAGATTATGACCTGAGCCAAAGTCGGATGTTTAATCAACTAAGCTACCCAGGTGCCCCACAAATGTGATTCTTTCAGCTTTGTTCTTCTTCCTCTTGGTTATCTGGGGTCTTTTGCTGTTCCATACAATTTTAAAGGTTGGTTGTTTTCTATTTCTGTGAAAAATGCCATTGGATATTTGATATGCATTCTATTGACTCAAATATGGCTTGAAGTGGTGAGGATATTTTAATGATATTAATCCTTCTGATCCATGAACACAAGATATCTTTTATCAAAGTCTGGTAGTTTTTATTATATAGATCTTTTACTTCCTTGGTTAAATTTATTCCTATGAATCTTATTGTTTCTAATGCTCTTGTGAATGAGCTAGATTTATTTATTTATTTTTCAAATGTTTTATTGTTAATGTATAGAAACGCAACTTACTTCTGTATGTTGAATTTATATCTTGCAAATTTACTGAATCTGTTAATAGGTTTCAAAAAATTTCTTGGTTGAATCTTTGGAGTTTTCTATATATAAAATGATATCATCGGCAGGTAATGATTATTTTACTTTTCCCTTTACAATTCGAATGCCTTCATTTCTTTGTCTTGCCTAATGACTCTAGCTAGTACTTCCAGCACTGTGTTGAATAGAAGTGATGAGAGTGGGCATGCCTGTATTGCTCCTTCTCTTAAAGGAAACACTTTCAATGCTTTATTATTGAGTATGATGTTAGTTGTGGGTTTGTCATCTATAGCCTTTGTTAGTTTGAGGTACATTCCTTCAAATACTCAATTTGTTGAGGCTATTATTCCTGTTATTGAATGTTTCCAGTCTGTGTTTGGCTTTCCTTTAAGCAAACTAAAGTTGTCTTAGGTTGAGGCAGAGTTGGAGGCAACTGAACATAGTTGGAACTCCATTCACCAAAGCTATTACAGGTTTCTTGGGCATGAAGAGGTCAGCAGTTCGGGTCTTGTGCTTGGTGGGGACGTTTCAGTCTTCAGGTTGCAAATAGTTGCATCAACTTCACATAGGTAAACTTGAGTTGGGGTCGTTTCTGGGGCTTTATTTTTTATAAGGAGTAATGCACATTCATCCTTGTGAATGGTGCCCAGACCATCATGCCAACTGAACATGATGGAACTGGAGGCAAGGCTGAGCTGCAGTCTGAATTTCAAAAGTAGCAGTCAGCACCCTTTGCCTGAAACCAAAAGCTGGAGCCTCATTTCCTGAAATAGATTAGTGTTCTAGCTTTCCCATCTGCCAATTGTAATGCACAATTTGTAGTTAAAATTTGAATTCCTTGGCAACTGTGCCTAAGGGCTTCTGGGGGCTCTCCTAAAATTAGTGAGAAAAAGTGACAGTCCGAGAGCAGCTTGCTCAGGTCCGTCATTTTTATTTAATATCAGCACATTGTTGAACTGCAAGAAGTTAGAGTACTGGGGTAGGAGAATGTTCCTTTCAGGGCCTTGTTCATACGTTTTCATTTCAGACAGGGTGGCTTCCTAGGTGCTGTAATTGGAAGAGACAAGAAACAATATCTGCTAGTTTTATTCATTTATTTATCTCTGCTCACATCTGACTTCCCATTTTGATTCAAAATAAGACTGTCACAAGAAGTTGTGCTCTTCAACTTCATCGTATAGATGACCTTGAAATCACAAAAATAAGGAGAATGTCTGAACCCAACCCATTGCATGGGAGCTCAAAAACAGAGAAGCAAAGATACGGCCACTACTGACAGAAGCCCCTGGTTTTTTCTTCGAAAAGCTTCAAAGTAAGTTCATCGGAAGGTCTTTTCCTTTTAGCGGTGGTGAGAGAGACTATGGATTAGGTAGCTATCCTGGTGTGATCTAGATGTTCTACTGTGAAGGGGCTCATGGATTATTCACTGCTACTGGCAGGTGCTGAGGAAGGTACCCAAACTTTGCCACAGCGATGGGGAGTACCTGAGTATGAAATATCGTGGGGTGATGGTCTGATGACTTTGGCATAGCACTTTCATGTAATGCTTAAAAGCATGGGATGGAAAATCAGATAAATTGTATTTGAATACTGATGTCACTGTTTTCCATCTGTGTAAACCTTTAGGCCTTTCATTGTTTGCATGAGACCTACCCACATTATGTAGGGCAATTGTCTTACTCAAAGTCCACCAATTGAAATGTTGATGTCATCCAAAAACACAGTCACAGAAACATCCAGAATCATGTTTGACCAAATATCTTGGCGCTGTGGCCCAGAAAAGTTGACATAAAATTAACCATTACATAGGGATAATACCATTTAACTTTAGGACTATTTGGAAACTTTATGAGATAATGTATGTTAAGTCAAAAGAAATTGAGTTTTCCACAAATGCTGGCTGCAATGACTACTATTAATATTTTCTTGATTGAGCTATTAGGAGCTAAAAGAACAAGATAAAAATTGGCATAAGCTTTCTGGAGAGAAAGTTGGCAAAATGTACCAGAAATCTCCACAAGTTTATTCTTCAAAGGATACTTCCATAATTAAAATTCTATTGAAAGGAAATAATTCAGGATGAGTGCAAAAGTCTAACTCTGGGTATTCTCATAACAGTGAAATTTATAATAGAGAAAAATTGGAAACAATCTAAATTTCTAACAATATGAGATTGAATCAATAAATCATGATATAGATCACACAGTGGAGTATTAAATAACCCTTTAAAGCAATGTTGCAGAAGATTTTTTTAATGGAAAATTGCGATATAATGAGAAGGAAAAAAACTGGGTCCGTGATTTTATTTAAAAAGGCATATGCATAAAAACGATAGGCTGTCCTTCAAAATATAAGTGATAGTTTTTTCTGGGTTGTGGGATTAAAAGTGATTTTTAATGTCATTATTTTTTATAGATTTGATTTTTCTGATATTTATCAAAATGAATGTGCCACAAAGGTATTTTTTAAGCACTTTTATAATGGGTTTTCCATCGTACCATGAGATTGGTCAGAGAAGGTCTGGCCAGGTGGAGCTTCTCTAAAAGAGGGGGTAATACCAAGTCAAAAGACTTGAATCTTCTAGGAATGGCCTCACGTAGAAAGAGAGCCAGTGAAAGCAGGAATTCCCACTATAAGATGAGGGGTTGTCTTTTCTTGATTCTTTGAAAAATCTTTGTAATAGCAGGCTTTTAAGCTGCTAGTAAGGCCAGGACTAGCGTGAGGAAAGTGAGGAACCAAGGTGCAAAATGTAAGGTGGCACACACTCTTGGTGCTGCCCCTGTGCTTGCACTCGGAAGAAGTTCCAGTACCTTCTCCAGCACATGCCCCAGTGAGTGCTCTTACATTCTGAACCCTGGGTGCCTCATTTGCTTCACTGTAGTCTCTATCCTGGTATCAACAAGTAACTTCTAACTGATTGCCCCCATTGAAATGTTTGTTTGTTTGTTTGTTTAAATATAGGAGTCTGTAGTTTAATGTTTTATTTATTTATTTTTGAGACAAAGAAAGTGAGAGAAGGGCAGAGAGAGATACAGAAATACATACACACTGAGAGACAGAGACAGAGACAGACAGAGAGAATCACAACCAGACTTCTTGCTGTCAGTGCAGAGCCCCAAGTGGGGCTTGATCTCACAACCCTGAGATCATGATCTGAGCCAAAATCAAGTCAGACTGAGCTACCCATGTGCCACCCACCCCCACCACTTAAATGTTATTAGCCAAGTTGCAGCTGGAGGAGAGAAATGTGCCACCAAGCTCAATAGGTAGATGGACCTATGGGAAATTGACCCTTCTTTCTCCACTGCTGGTTGATCTAAGTTGTGTTACTAATAATATAAAATTAAATATTATTTGTTTTTGTAGTTGGCATCTTTGAGTGTTTGTTGGGCGTTTGTGATGTTGGCCAGGAAATGACAGAGTAAGATATATACAGCCATACAGATTAGCTATTTGCTATGGCCTTATTAAGTCCCATCCAGAATGACTCATTTATCTTACAGGACCAGGAAATAGATGCCAGATAATAAAATAAAGAGAGCTTTAAAAATTAAGAATCTAATCAAGGCTGAGGGTTAACTGCAACCTCAGTGAGATTTACAAATTTTTCTGAGCCAATGGAAGAAGTCAGAAGTTGTACCCCTTGGACTCAGAAAAATCCAACCATATAAAAAGCAGATTGCTCATATAATAACTGGTAAAGGGCTCTATCTTAAATTCACTTAATAGTGAAGACACTAGAATGTTTCAACTTAATGAACCTGCCCAAGTCCATTGTACAATTATAATTGTAGATGGGAATTAAAAGGCTGACTTATTAGTCCAGTTAAACAAATTTTCTTAAACATTGCAAATACAGAAATACCAAATACACACAGATTCTTCAATGCAAAAAAAAGTAAAAATGCATAGCTCTTTAATATTTATGCTTTAATTCTAAATCTTCTGGTGATTAAAAGAAGCTTACATCTGTGATAGGAAGAATTCTAAGATAACCCCCAATGACCCACACCCCTGTATAATCACCTCCCCTTCAGTGTGAGTGGAACTTAGAAATATGATGGGATTGCTGTGTTACTAATCCAGTGACTTTGAACTAATCAAAATAAGGATTCCAGGGTATCCGGGTGGCTTAGTCCATTGAGCATCTGACTCTTGATTTCAGCTTAGGTCACGATCCCAAGGATTGAGCTCCACAGTATGGAACCTCCTTAAGATTTTCTCTCTCTCTCACCCCCAGTCTGCTCCTCTCCCCACTTGTGCTTGCTCGTTTTCTCTCTAAAAATGAAAACAAAAATAAAAAAGTAAAAAACCCTAGATATTCCTGGGTGGGCCTGACTTAAGCAGGCAAGCCTTTAAAAGAAGGTAAAACATCAGAGAAACATTCTACTGAATTTGAAGATGTAGTTGATCCTTGGCCAATAACCAGCAAAAAATCCCCAAAACCAAAACACAAACAAACAAAAAACCAACTTGGGATCTACGTTCTACAACCACAAAGAATTCAATTATGCTAACAACCATTTAAATTTGGAAAAGGACCCTGAGTTTTACATGAGAACCACAGCCCTAGATTTCAGCCTGGCAAGACCTTGATCTAGCCTGTGCCAGAACTCATGAGCCACAGAAGTTGTCATAGAAAACTAATATTCCTTCTGTAGTCAGTTGACTTGTGTTCCCCCAAAACATGTTGAAACTCTAAACCTTGGTATCTGTGAATGTGATCTTATTTGGAAATAGAGCCTTTGCAGATGTAATCAAGTTAAAAGGAGGTCATACTGAATTAGGGTCCTCCCCCCTAAGTTTGATGACTAGTATCCTTCTAAGGAAGGGAAACATGTAGACACACATACATACAGAGAGAAAGGATGGTCAAGAAAAGATGGAGGCAATAATTGGAATGATGTAGCTAAAAGCCAAGGAATGGTAGTGATTGTTGGCAACCATCAAAAGCTGGAAGAGGTAAAGAAAGATTCTCCCCTAGAGCCTTCAGAGGGAGCATGGCCTGCCAATATCTTGATTTCAAACTTCTGGCCCCCAGAATTGTTGTTATAAGACACCCAGTTTGTGGTAATTTGTTATGGCAGCTTTAGAAAACTAATACACCCCCTAAAGAAACACTTATGCCATCCCTGGAAGAGACTAGTCAGATACTCACCAAATTCATTTCTTTTAGCACATGGTTAGACCACATTTCCAGTGGTCCTTCATCTGGAGTGGTCATATGACAAAATCTTGCTGATGGATTGTGAGCAGAGGTATTGTGGTGCTTCAGATCATTGAATTAAAAGCTGATGTGCGTTGTCCAGACTCTGTCTTTCTTTGTTCCATAGCAACCTTGGAGGCCATTTGTTGAAGAAGGCAACCCCACATGATTAAATGTGCCTGGCGTTCCAAGTTTCTGCTTGGAGGAAATCCCTAGTCCAGGAACATCTGCATTGGACTTTCCATGAGAGAGAAAAAAACTTACACTGTCTTAAGCTACTGAGGTCTGGGGGCTTATTACTTGCCCCATTATACCATCTCAAATATTGTTTGAGAGTTGATGGTTCATAGTGTCCAGACATATCAGCGGGGATGCAAGGTCTGGAGTTGCAGCCAGACAAGACAATTTTTTTTTCCTGGTCTCATCTGTCAAGCTGAGCCCCCTTTTTATACTCACACTTTCTTGTACCATATATATATATATATATATATATATATATATATATATATATATATACACTAAAGTTTAAAGAAGGGATGATCACTGCATTAGGAATTGGCTCACATAGTTATGGAAGCTGAGAAATCCCACAATCTGTCATCTATAAGCTGAAAGCCCAGGAAAGTTAGTGGTATAGTTCACTTGAAATCTGAAGGTCTGAGAACCAGGAAAGCTGATGGTCTAAGTCTCAGTCTGAGTATAGGAGAGTCCAATGTCCCAGTCAGGCAAAGAAGGGGCAAATTTTTCCTTCCCTTCTCTTTGGTTTATTTGAGCCCTTAAAAGATTGAATGATGCCCACTCACATTAGGCAAAACAACCTCTGCTTTACCGAGTCTGATGATTCAAGTGCTAATCTCATCCAGAAACACCCTCACAGACATACCTAGAAATAAGGTTTAGTTAAATATTTGGGCACTCTGTGATCTAGTCATGTTGACACATGAAATTAACCATCACAATCACACAGTCCATGTTCCTAGTTTGTGCTTAACTATTCCAAGTTCCTCCATTCACTCACAGAATCCTGCAACCTCAGGGTCTTCCTTCACATGAGATTTTTAATTTTAATATCTCAAGATACTTAACAATCCTTATGTTTAATTTTAAATACTTAAACTTGACAGTTCCTGCATTTTCCATTCTCCTCAATACAACTTTTACAGATTTTAAAAAGACATCTGGAAGAATTTCCCAAGGCTTTGTCCTTAGTTTTAAGGACATTATACTGATATGTTTGGATATTGAAGAGAACTTTAAGATTAATTATACTTTTAAGCTTAATTTATTATGTTTATAAGAATTAATTTAGTGCTGAGGTTTTTATTTGTTAGTCTGATATTTAAGGGGCTTAAAACCCAAGTTGAATTGTTCAATTTATAAGGGCATTTAGTTAAATGGGACTAATCATCAGTCAAAGGCATCTGTGTCAGCGATCATTAAACTTTACTAGATTTAGAAATAGAAGAATAACATTTGTAGGTTAAACTTAAAAGCTTAAGGAAAAACTAGATTTGGAGGTTGTAACTTTAATAAATAAAATATAATAACCTTCTCATTTGATAGCAAAGTGTTATCTGCAAACATAAAGACACCCTCATGTTATAGCTTAAAAACAAAGTCAAATGAACAAACCAACAAATTTGCTTCCATACCACAAGTATATAACTTCTAACCTACTCTGTTGTGAAATCAGATAATCAGAATTTTGAGAATATTGTATAGATAAAAGCAATAGACTCTGGTGAGTGTCTGAGGAGCTCCTCAAAAAGGAAAGAGGATGAATTTTGGTGTACATAAGGGGTGGGGTATATTTAGACCAGAATGGTCATCAGGGATGCTGGTTGAATGATGAGATTCTGGGCTTCTCCCCTGGGATTTTGATCTCCTGAATCTGAGGTGAAATTTGGGAGATCTGGGGTGTTTAACATAGTGCTTCTCAAGGGGTGGTCGGTGGACCAGCAGTATAAGGCTTGACTTATATTAAGATATTTCTTGGGGCACGTGGGTGGAACATCTGACTTCATCTTAGGTCATGATCTTGAGGTTTGCAGGTTCAAGCCCCACATTGGGCTCTGTGCTGATGGTGCAGAGCTTGCTTGGGATTCTCTCTCTCTCCCTGTCTCTCTACCCCTCCCCCACTTGCACTTTTTCTCTCCCTCTCAAAAATAAATAAAGAAACTTACAAAAGATACATCTTCACAAAGAAAACAAAAGCAAATGGGACTATATCAAGCGAAACAGCTTCTGTATAGTGAAAGAGAAAATCAATAGAGTGAAAAGGTAACCAATGGAATGAGAGAAAATATTTGCAAACCATCTACCAGATTATCTGCACAATATATAAGGGACTTTTCAACTCAGTAGTAAAAACAAATCTAATAGCTTGATTAAAAATGGGCTAAAGGCTTGAATAGACATTTTTCATATATATATTTTTCCAATATATATATTTCTTATATATATATATGTATATCTCTATCAATTGTATATATATATACACAAATAGCCAACATATATAGGAAAAGATCCTCAACATATCTAACCATTAGGGAAATGCAAATAAAACCCACAAAGACCACCCCACACCTGTCAGGATGGCTATTATCTAAAACACAACAGAAAAATGGTGGGGATACGGAGAAATTGAAACCCTTGCACAATGTTGGTAGGAATGTAAAATGGTGCAGAAACAATATGGGAGTTCTTTAATCCCAAAAATTAAAAATAGAACTACTATGATCCAGGACTCCCACTTTTGGGTATTTATTCAAAAGAATTAAAATCAAGATTTCAAAGAGATATTGACACTACTATGTTCATTGCAGTACAATAGCAAGAGGTAGAAACAACATAAATGCCCATTATGGAATGGATAAAGACAATGTGGTTTATACATACAATGGAATACTACTCAGTCTTTTCTTTCTTTCTTTCTTTCTTTCTTTCTTTCTTTCTTTCTTTCTTTCTCTCTCTCTCTCTCTCTCTTTCTTGCTTGCTTTCTTGCTTTCTTCCTTTCCTTCTTCTGTTCTTTCTCTCCTTCTCTCTCTCTCTTTCTTTCTTTCCTCAGCTTTTAAAAAGAGGGAAATTCTGCAATATGAGACAACATGAATAAACCTTGAGAATTTTATGATAAGTGAAATAAGCCAGTCATAGACAAATACTACATGATTCTATTTATTTATGGTACCTAAAATAGTCACATTCATAGAATCAAAGAGTGGAGTGGTAGCTGCCAAAGGTTGGGGAGAGGGAGAAATGGGAGCTACTAATCAATGGACATGCCATTTTAATAAAGCAAGAAGAATAATTTCTAGAGATGTGCTGTAAAATATTGTACCTATAGTCAACAATAATGTATTACATACTTAAAAATTTGTGACCAAGGTAGATCTAATGTTAAGTATTCTTACCACAGTGAAATATAATATGATACAATAGGATGTGACATGATACAATGATACAATACAATAAAAAGACAAATAGGGAGAAAAAGGCATTTCTTAAGTTCTCTATCAATTTGAGTAGCTTGTTATTTAGGAACGGTTTCTGTTTTCTTGGCTCAGTGGTGATCTTCCTCCCTGGAAGGAAGGAATTGCTGACTACTGCTTCTGGGTTTCCAATGCTGCAGACCCATCATGGTTTCTTATCCTCTTGACACCCCAATTTTTCAGTTTTCAGATTGAATACAGGCTGGACAAAGGTCACCTGCTGGGTAGAGCCATGACATTTCCTGTCGTCACAATGCTGACTTTTGGCTGAGGCAGTACATTTGATTTTTCAGTGGTTTCTTATATATGGATGCAAGTACACTGTCGTGACACAGACTGTTTGTTCCAGACGCCCTTAAAAAATGTCTTCTTGGTTGTGATACATATCCTAGAAATGGCCATGTACAGAAATGTATCTCTTGTACATCCTTGCAAAATGTGAGAGTGGGGAGTATGGTGAGATGTTAGAGATGAATCTTGGAAATGTCACTGTTATCCAATAATTTCCTTCTGCAAATGATGAAGTCACAAGTAACTTTACCAAAATATTATCGATTTTTGCAGCATTGCCATTGACTCCACGCATGGGCTCATTGAGCAGGAATACTGCACCTGCAAAAGTATGTCTGTTCCTAATATTTGTAGCGCTTGAGGTAAGAGCATTAGTGGAGGCTCCTGCCATACAATGTCCACCCTCTTTTCCTTCCATCGCTGGCTTTTTTATGAACCACTCGGGACCTTGGGTGGTTATTTTAGCCCATGTATCTAAGTTCTATCTACTCCTATACCCACTTCATTCAATTCACCAGTCATTGCTCAGCACAGTTTGCTCTCAAGGGGATCAACCAGGGACAGACCTATGTGGGTCCTGGAAGTGGCTTGGATCCCTTTGGGTAGAGAGTTTTGGTGTCCTGAACTTGACCTAGAAGAGGGGTTGTGGGGTTTGACTGAACACATTTCCTTGGCTCTATGGATTACTTGCTTCTATGGAGAGCACTGCTCGAGGAAATCAAGAGCAGGGCCTAAAAGCATTAAAGGGCAGGCATCCCTAGATGTGAGGGGCCCTTGTTTCCCTGGACGAAGGGTAGTACTGGTCATGGGATCCAACAACGGAAAGGAAGGAACTGTTAGAAAGGATGTGTCATGATGTAGAAACTGCCCCAGGCCCGTCACAGTGCTCGTTGACTTGTGTTATGACATCTAATTTTTACCGGTGGCCACATCTGTTAGTGCGAGACCCTAAATCATTCTGCTCCAACTTTTCTTCTCTTATCTCAACCCCACCTTCCCCCCTGAAATATTCCCATAGCACTTCCATTTTGCTGTGCTTTATGATTTTCAATCATTAAGCCACCTTTCAGAGTTAGAACATCTCAAACTTCTTTGGGATTTTGAAATGTAACATGAGAGAAATAAAGAGTTTAGTAGTTAAACAAGTTCAGGAAATGCTGCATATGCCTGGTGACTTAAAATGCAGGATGGCATATGAAAGGCTCTGAGAATTCCCATAGTAAAAAAAATCTTTTTAACTTTAACTCTTTGGTTCCCATATGTATTTGAAAATAGACACCTTACTCCTTTAATTCCAAAGAAGTGCTTACTAAGAGTTTCTGCCTTAAAGGACAAATTAAACTAAGGGATTCTTCCATTTAGTTAATACCTATTTATAATCTCAAAGACTAGACTAGACTAGAGATACAAAGGGAAGCTAAATAAGACCATGCCTTTGGGGAGCTATTAATCATGGTCTCTGTCTGTGAAAGGTGTCTCAGAATTAGAAAATCTGAGGTCCTTCTATCTTAGATCTGATGTGGACCATCCCAAACCTCTGGGATGCTTTGGGGTTGATGTAGCTCAGCACTACTTCCTAAGATTTTGGGGCTAATGTGTCTCATCATTACCTCCCAGGTAATTTCAGTGCTGATGTGATTTCTTTCAACCTCCTGGGGTACCTTGAGTCTTTCGGCCTATCATTACTTCCAAAGCCATTTGGTAAACTGTCAAGTGGTCAGTGATTTTCCAAGGGACCTGCCCAATCCAAGGATCAGTAAAAGATTAGTGTTGTTGCTGCTTAGAACCATGGCTCTTGTTTGGAGGGGCGGGGCACAGGCTCTTCTGGGAAAGTTCAGAGCTTCTTGTACATTTCACATCTGTTTCCTCTAACCACCGCCTGCTATGATCAGGAATGTGGGATGTAACTTGACATGAAATAAGAACTGCATGTCTCCTCAGGGGTATGTTTAGGTATAATTCTTGATGAGAGCAGGAAAAGAACTGGGTGGTCTCTCAACAGCTCTTGAGTTACAGTGACTATAGAAGATGTTTTTTGTGCCCCATTTGTATTTCTTCCACACGTATCTCTACTTGCTGAAAGCTGCCTGCTGTGAATACCAGTGACTCTGTGAGGGCTTTTTTATTTTTTTGTTTTTTTACCTTTTTGGCTGGGGGAACATTCTCGGACTTCAGACATAGTAAGCATGAAGTACCAGGGAGTTAATGCTTCTAGAAGTACTCTTCAACCAATGACAATAAGAAGCTAGAGAATAAATACCCCAGTTTTTTCACTCTCAGTGGGGATAACTCTGAGGTATGTTCTTCACTGTCTCCCACAATTCCTCACTGTAACTGACATCCCGTTGCCACAATAGTAACTAGTTTGAAAACACAGTTTATTGACTGCATTTGCTTCCATTCTCATTTCCTCACTCCATAACTACTGTTTCTTAATATTGCTTCCCCACCCACCTCAAAATGCCTACACTTAAATGCTTGTCTAAAGGATAAACCCAATCCAAGCCAGTGATTCAAATCTATCCCCTCTATGTTTGCCAACGGATGCCAGAGACACTTTCCTGACTTGTGACCTCCATGTGGCACCAATTGTTTGAAAAATGTTATAGCCTGTTTTTAATGTGTCTCTACTACTGGTAGAGATTAGAAACCAAGAAAGGAAAATATGTATTGACATCAGGAGTTGGAAAATAAAAACACTGAGTCCAAAGCTTTACCTGTCAATTTTCTTTTGACTTGAATCTGGCTGAATTTACTGGTACATTATTACTTTTAAGCAAAAAATTTAAGCTCAGATCCTGATCTCATGGTTTGTGAGTTCAAGCCCTGTATCAGGTTCTGTACTGACAGCTTGGAGCCTGGAGCCTGTTTCAGATTCTGTATCTCCTTCTCTCTCTCTGCATCTCCCCTACTCATGCTCTGTCTCTCTTTGTCTCAAAAACAAATAAACTATATATAAAAAACTGAAAGAAATGAGCAGACTAGAAGTGGCCATAATGAAAGGGGATGGGATCTTGTCCCTCAGTGTGGTGGGTAGCTTTTAAGATAGTCCCCAAATGTCATGTCCCGCCCTGGCCAGCAGGGTGGAGAATCGTCGTGGGTTCTTTTCCTGAGGGAGAGAGAGAAAACAGGGCAGGAAGGGGGACGCACAGAGAGTAAAGACAACACACGGAATCTGATCAAGCCTCTTTTTATTCAGAAAACTGTATCATATAAAGGTTTCAAGGCGGGAAAACAAGGAAGCTGACCTAGGTCGGTTGCTAGGAAACAGGGTCAAGGGATTAAGACTGGAGTAAAAGAGGAACCAGACTAAAGTGTTTTAGCACAGCGCCTGAGGGGCTACTACCCTGCCTGCAGGCGGTTGATCTTTGATCTTCTGGCTTCTCCTCTGGCAGGGAGTGGCGCTCCCCTGCCTATTTTGCAACTCGCCTCAGGGAGTGACATATCCGGCTAGCAAATGGCCAAGCAGCTGAATCTTTGCCACTCCACTCCCTGTGCTCTAAGGGTCCCAAATATTTCTATCTCTTGGTAATCAGAGCCTTGAGTAATCCCCTTCCTTCGAGTAACTTGTTTTAATGGACTATATCAACTATGAGGAGTTGTCACTTCTGTGATTAAGTTAAAAGAAATTGTTGCTACGCCGTCTTGCTATCCAGACTCTCTTTTGCTTGCAATGATGAAGCAAGCTATGTTGTGTAGGAGGCCCACATGGCAAGGAACTAAGGATGACCTCTGGCTAACATCCAACAGAGAACTGGAATTCTCAGTTCAACAATCCAAAAGGAGCTGAACCCTGTCCATGATCATGTAGTGAGCTTGGAATTAGATCCTTCCCTAGTTGAGCTTTCAGATGAGACTTCAGCCCTGGCTGACACCTTTATTGAAGTCTCATAGGACACTCTGAGGCAAAGGATCCAGCTAAACTGTGCCCAGATTCCTAATCCACAGAAACTACGAGATATTACAAGTGTGTTGGTTTAAGCTACAAATTTATGTTGTATTTTATTATGCAGCAAGAGATAACTAATATACTTAGTATGTATAAAATATGTTCAATTGTTAAGTATTTGCATTTTCATATTCATTCCATATCAGGGCAAGTATTTGGGATTTAGTAGGAAAATTCAGGCTCTAATAGGGTGGATATCAACCTGAATACTGAATCAAATTGACCACTGTGGTGATGAATTATATGTCAATTTCAGCCTTGAGCTCCCACTGCTGTCAAAGGAAAAGAAAGATACCTTCTCTTTGAAAGTCTACCCGACCATGATTCTTTGTATCAAAGTGCCACTTATGGATTAATTTCTGAGTATGTTTTGTACCAATGATCCTCAGTCATTCTAACCATATGCAAGTCTCTTAGCAACAGAAGATGATCCCAAATGAGAAAATATCATGAGCCAACTCCTCTGCAAGCATCTGAACCAACAAAGATGGGATTTTAAACTTTATTTTAAAATACTTAAAACAAATTCATCTTGAGAGAGAGGAATAGCATGTATAAATCTATTAACTGTTTAAGTAAGTTCAATTGTTTCAAGTTTATATCTTTTGTGTCAGGGATACATATATTTAAAAAATCCACATGGTAAAATGTGAAAAACGGTTTCCTTGGGATCAACATGTCTGTTGCGAAATAAGTCATATTTCTTATAAAACAATGCAATGTAATAGGTGGCAGTGGAGTGCCGCCAATTGATTTTAAATATCAAACTGCCAGTGGAATGTGGCATTTAGAAGACAGTCATAGCACAACATATAAGGAGAAATAGAAACCCACGGTTTGACAACTTAACAAAATGCAGCGTGTTCTCCAAAGCATTATTTCAGCCTCAGAAACGGTTACCTTTCACATAACTTTACTAAGCTGCAGGGTTGGATACATGAAATGTTCCACTTGGGTATGGGAAGAAAATATTAGGATTTTTCCTTTAAAAAAAACCGAGAAAGACATTAAGCTTTATCAGCAGTTAATATTCAGACTGGCGCTGCTGACTTCGCTCAGTCCATCTGCCTGGTAGGCTGTTGTGTGTTGTGTGCCCAGTGTCCATGGTTTCTTGAGAGAAGACTGGTATCCCATAAAATGTAGACAGCGTGACAGAGGTCCCCTCACTATTTGTTGGTTCCATTCCAGGGTATCGAAGTTTATGGGAGACTGGTTGAGTGGATTTGACTGTTAGGTTATATTTTCTTGTAAAGTAGAAACTGCATATTGAAACTATATATTGCAATAAAATGAGTGATCTTAGAAGTCTTTTCTACCACACACAAGTTCACTGGCTATCCCAAGGCCAAAAGTGAAAATGAGCTATTGAACTTGTTTTTGTGTTTCTTTTTAATATTGAAGCTTACGTTACTGATTTGAGACCTCTGTTCTTTACCAATACAAGCATTTGATGCTGTACATTTTCCCCCTAATTATAGATAACTGTGGATGGCAAGTAGACGGGTCTTGTTTTTTTATATCCAATCTGGAAATTGTGTTTTAACTGGGGGATTGCCTGTGAGTCTCACAAGTTTTGTTATGCTAGATTTTCACTTTTTTTTTTCAGTTCAGACTAATTTCTTGTCTCTCTTGGCACTTCCTTTTTGACCCATGGATTATTTGGAAGTCTTTTGTTTAATTTCTAAGTGTTCGGGAATTTTCAAGATGTGTTTCTGCAATTAATTTCTGGTGTGATTCCATTTATTGTCAGAGAACATACTCTGTTTCACTTTCTTTTAAATTTCTTAAGGTTTGTTTTATTACCCTGGATGTAGTGTAATATTAGTGAACATTCCATATGCACTTGAGAAAATGAGCATTTTGCTGTTCTTAAGTGAAGCTTTCTATAAATAAGTGTCAATTAGGTCCAGGTGATTGATCATTTTGTTCAGTTCTTTATATCCTTGTTCCATTTCTGTAAACTTGTTCTATCAAGTACTAAGAGAGGAGTGTTGAAATTTTCCATCTGTAATCTTCAATTTATCCATTTCT
Organism: Suricata suricatta; assembly: GCF_006229205.1. Lineage (NCBI taxonomy): Eukaryota > Metazoa > Chordata > Mammalia > Carnivora > Herpestidae > Suricata > Suricata suricatta. The sequence goes on from NC_043717.1 coordinate 37,561,611, forward strand.
CCTTTCAGTTCTATCAGATTTCGCTTCGTGTATTTTGAAGCCCTGTCATTTGGAGCGTACACATCCAGAGCACTTATGTCTAACTAGCGAACTGACCTTTTTACATTATGAAATGTCACTCTTTATGCCTAGTAATTTTCTTTGCTTTTAAATCCACTTTGTCTGATATTAACATAAAAGTTTTATGCCATGCGTAAGTAGAAAGAAATTTAAAAATAACATTTTATGTTACGTCATCTTAAATCTGTCTCATGTATGTTATACACTGTGTGTACTTAAGTACAATCAAGATTGTATAATTTAGGAAAGATATAAGTAATACATAAGTACAATAGTGCTTGCAGGTGTATTGTTTAAAAGGTGGGAGACTATTTTTTCTAAATTTCTGTAACCGAAGTGGACTCTGCCTTGCACTGCCTTCACAGAGTGTCAATAGATGTTATGAATAAATAAAAATAATAAAGACTTTCATGGTCTTAGAAGGATAGGAGATGCTGCATTAAGCAGAACAGAACATGTTTCCTTGTGCGTGACTTCTCGGAGTCTTTAACATGCTAATATTATGATGACTTTCCAGGGGTACAAAATGTAGTATTCCCCAAGTTCTGGTTCTTGGAAAAGGCTTGTTAGTCTTATATTGTGACCAGTCGGTGTGCCTCGTGGTAGGCAGACTTGTGGTCAAAATACCAGATTTGGCTCCTTTTGTGTTTGTAATGTCTTGCTGACATCATGTTCCTGCTATGTCTTTCCTCATCATAAGTAAAGAGCAGCATTATTTTATTTTTTGTGAAGGAAGTGAAATTGTATTGGGCAATTAATCAGATTCTTTTTTTTTTTTTTGGCATCTAATTAAATTCTGACCAGATTGGAAGTATGAATTAATTTCCTTAAATTGGTGTATAATGAATCTAAAATAACATCCAAGTATGATGAGGATTAAGGAGTGCATTTGTTCTGATGAGGACAAGTATTGTATGAAAGTGTTGAATCACTTACTGGACACCTGAAACTAATATGCTGTAGGTTAACCAGCCGTAATTAAAATAAAAATTTAAAGGGTACCTGGGTGGCTCAGTCGGTTGAACATTAGACCCGACTTCAGCTCAGGTCATGATCTCATGGTTTGTGAGTTAGAGCCCCGCATTGGACTCTGTGCTGACAGCTGGGAGCCTGGAGCCTGCTTCAAATTCTGTGTCTGTCCCTCTCTTTCTGCCTCTCCCCCACTCACACTCTGTCTGTCTTTCTCTCTCTCTCTCTCTCTCTCTCTCTCTCAAAAATAAATAAACATTTTAAAAAATTCAAGGGGTGCCTGGGTGGTTCAATCAGTTAAGCATCTGACTTTGGCTCAGGTGATGATCTCACGGTTTGTGAGTTCGAGCCCTGCATTGGGCTCTGTGCTGACAGCTCAGAGCCTGGAGCCTGCTTCAGATTCTGTGTCTCCCTCTTTCTCTCTCTGTCTGTCCCTCCCTGACTCTCACTGTCTCTCTCTCTCAAAAATAAATAAACATTAAAACGATTTCAAAATAAAAAGTTAAAAAATGAAATAATACCAAAATATTCAGCACTTGATGTGATTGTCTAGCCAAGTCATGAGATAACTACATATATATAGCCCATGGATGATAAAATCCTATTTTAAAAGTTTGAATATTCTAGTATCACATGTGAGCATAACCCAAGTGAATCTTCTTCTCTATTAATTACTTCGCCTAAGTTCTGTTTCTTCTGCCAAGAGATATCTTGAAGTAGCACACTAATCTCTGTCTTGTCTTCCACTGCTGCAGTTCCGACCCTCATCCTCTCTTACTTGCCTCGGAACTGCTTTCTACGCTTTCTTTCCGTTTCCCATTAGAGGAACTTGGTCACCAGAGTTATTGTTTGAAAAATAGCACAAATGATTCATATCAATTCCTTGCTTAAAAATTTCCACTGCACAGTATATTGTCCACACTCCAAGGTAATATTCAAACACATAAGCGCCTTAAACAGTAAGCACCAATCAAAATATCTCCCTTCATCTCTTGACGCTCCACCCTGCATGCACCCCAAACTTCAGGGACATCAGCTTCATCATTTATGAAGTTGAGTCTTTTGCCTGTAATATATCATGTCCATCCTGTGAGGTTGACAAGGTATTCTGCTATGGTCTGACATGCTGTGGCTGAAGAAACAGAGCTGCATGATCTAGCCCAAGGTCGGGCTCTGCGCTGACAGCTAGCTCAGAGCCTGGAGCCTGTCTTTGGATTCTGTGTCTCCCTCTCTCTCTGACCCTCCCCTGCTCATGCTGTCTCTCAAAAATAAATTAAAAAAACCAAAAAGCAGTTCCTGAAGGTGATAACTTAAAGAATGACAGATTTAGATAAATATGGCGAAAAATCATAGATGGGTGCCCAACATCTATTCCACTATGCTTCAAGAGCCAGGGCTCTCATTCTTGGCTTCCCATTAAGATCATGGGTGGAGCTTTCAAAAACTGATTGCCCAGTCTCATTCCAGAGAATTTCATGTAACTGATTGGGAGTGCAGCCTGGCATCAGGATTTTTAAAAGCTCCACATATGACTCTAATGGGAAGCCACTGCTAAGAACCACTGTTACAAGGGCGCCTGGGTGGCTCAGTCAGTTAAGCGTCCCACCTCAGCTCAGGTCATGATCTCACAGTTTGTGGGTTCCAGTCCCGCATCGGGCTCTGTGCTGACAGCTCGGAGCCTGGAGTCTCCTTCCTATTCTGTGTCTCCCTCTCTCTCTCTGCCTTTCTCCCACTCGTGATCTCTCTCTCAAAAATAAATAAAACCATTAAAAAAGTAAATAACCATTTAAAAATTAGAAAAAGAACCATTGTTCTTTTTTTTTATTTTTTTAATGCTTTTTATTTATTTTTGAGAGACAGAGAGAGACAGCTGGAGCAGGGGAGGGTCAGAGAGAGAGGGAGACACAGAATCCGAAACAGGCTCCAGGCTCTGAGCTAGCTGTCAGCACAGAGTCCGACGCTGGGCTCGAACCCACGAACCATGAGATCTGACCTGAGCCGAAGCCGGACGCTTAACCGACTGAGCCACCCAGGTGCCCCAAGAACCATTGTTCTTAGACCAGCTGTTCTCAGATTACATTCTTTGGACCAACAGCATTAATATCACCTGCAAACCTGTTAGAAATGCAAATTCTCAGGCCTCCCCCCAGATGTGAATCAGAAACGTGGGATGAGGCCCACCATCTGTGCTTTCACAAGTCCCCCAGGGGATTCCATGCAGGCTAAAGTTGAGAATCATGGCACTAGTATAGTGCATTTAAAATTTTTGGGTTGGAACCTACAGTAATAAATGCATTTTATATAGTGTCCTAGTGTGTTTTCATATTACATTCTCTTTACTCATATAACTGAAATGACATTTTCATGAAACATTAGTAACTCTGAATGTGCATTGTGATTTTTCTAGTCTATCCCATCCCACGCCATTTCACTAAAAAATATGAGTCGTGACACCCTAAATTAATTTTATAATCCATTAACGGATTATGAAAAACACATCTAGCATCCTCTTCTTTTCTACAGAGGTTGGAAAATTAAAATCTACATTCCATAGACTTTATTACACCATTGGCCATCCGTGATTCAATTCAATCTTTAGACCCTTTCCACTTCCTGGAAATCAAGGAGATGGGAATGAAACTTCCAATCCTCTAGTCACATGGCTCCTTCTACTGGTGACTAGCCCCACAATTAGGTGCTTTCCCAAAGCCACCTCGTTAACACAACACAGACATCTTTATGGCTCTCATCAAAGGAAATTCCAAATGTTTTAGGAGCTCTGTGCCAGAGCCCAAGATGAAGACCAAATATATATATATGATATATATGTCATTGTAAATCTAGAATCATATTAATGTATTATTAATATATTTTCCGATACTGGATTATCATTGCATTTTTAGGATAAAACCTACTTGGTTGCATTTCTTGGAAAACCCCTAGATGTTTTTATTTTTGTGTTGTTTTGCCTTCAGTACACTGCTGGATTTTACTTCATGAAATGCCTAGGATTTCCTTTTCTTATATTTCCTTCATAAATCGTGTGTGCATTTGCTTGAGTGCCCACATGACTGTGTGTGTGTGTGTGTGTGTGTGTGTGTGTGTGTGTGTGTGTGTAGGGAGAGAGCAGGCGAGCAATCAGTTTAAGCCTGAAATCTCTGTGGCTCAAGACCACAAATGTTTGTTTCTTGCCGTACAAAAATCTGCTTCAAGCTGGGCGTCTTTTCAGAGCAGCTCTCTCCAAGCAGTGTTTCAGAGAAATCCAGGCTGTTTCCATTTTATGATGTCATGGCTTCTAGGTCTCTACAACAGGAGAAGAAAGAGCTCAAAAAGGGCAAAGGGGTTTTTGACTTCCTCAGCCCAGAAGCTAATCCCATGACTCCGCACAGTTGCAAGGGGGGTGGGAAAGTCTAGTCTTTCAGGTGTTAGGATGGAAAAGAAAACTACATATTGGAGAGCATACATCATGTCTGATACACAGGTAGTGTAGATTGGTACCCTATTGTTGGAGGGATTTTTTTTTTAACCACAGTACCCGGAGTTTGTGGTCTTGTCACTCTTGAGGAATGAAGAGGTAGACACAAAATAAACAGCAGGCAGACCTTTATTAGACTATAAGACCCGAAAGGCAGAGTAGTAGGAAAGCTGTCTTTACAGAGAGGGGACACTGGAAAGTGAATGCCTGTAACTGCAGGCAAGGGTCCTTGATTTTTAAGGTTCTGGTCAGCCCTCCCCCATCCCTTTCCCCTTGTTTCCTTTTGAGGTCCTACCCTTATTGACGGGATAGCTCTAGGTGCTGGGTTGTCCGTTCCTGATTGGCTCATACAATTTCCATTGTATGAGGGGTGGTCTATGGTCATACCGTTTGTTCGTTGTGGGTCATAAGGTTTTATGGTCTATTTATTTTTAGTCAGGTCTTTTGTCAAATTACTGAGGGCAACCTGAGGGAGAGTAGGCGGTGTCCGGTACATTCTTAAGAGGAACTTTATGCTTGAGGGGCTTTTCCCACCCAGGTATCTCAGGTCCTAATCTTTCCCTCTCTGCCTATTTTATCCTATTTGTTTTCCTATCATCCTATTAGGGTAGACACCTTAAATTCTCAAGGGAGATTTTTTTCCCTCACTTATGTCCAGATCCAGACATTAACCTCTGCAGGGATTTATATCCTGTCAATACTTCTGAATAGAGCACACAGCTTTGACAGCCTAGGTTTTTTATTTATGAATCTCAGTTTCGTCTATTTGCCTCACAAAGGCCCCAAACCTTGGTGCCTCCTCAAGCGGTTAAAACATGCAACTCATTTATCTACTGATGTAAGTAATGCTCTTAGGGTCGCCAAAGCATGAGTGCTTGTGTATGTAGTACACTTCCTTTTAATATTTGACCCTTGGGGATCCCCTCCTTCCTAAACTTTTTATTTCAATATAATTTCTAACTTTAAAAAAATTGTAAAGATGAAATTCCAGCCCAGCTTCACTGAGGCTATCCCTGAGTTCACAGACAGCTGAACTATGTCCATGACCTTGGCTTACTGGGACATCCATAGACTGGTTCACAGTATCCACCTGCTTCTGGAATACACAGATGCGAACTATGAGGAAATGAAATACTTGATGAGGGATGCTCCAACTATGACAGAAGCCAGTGGCTGAATGAAACATTCGAGTTAAGCCTGGACATTCTCAACCTGCCCTGTTTGATGGATAATGCTCACAAGATCATCGACAGCAATGCTATCTTTCACCGCATTGCTCACAAGCACAACCTATGGGAGGAAGCAGAAGAGAAGATATGTATGGAGAGGACATTTTGAAGAACTAAGTTACAGACACGTCCAATCAGCTGGCCAGTGTTTTCTACAGTCCTGACTTAGAGAAACTGAAGCATGAGTACTTGGAGGGGCTGCCCGCTCTTCTCACAGTTCCTGGGGAAGAGGCCACAATTTGCAGGGCACAAAATCACCTTGCTTCTGGCATCCTTGACCTGCACTGTATATTTGAACCCAAGTGCCTGAGTGTATGAAACATGAAAAAGTGGCTTACCCTCTGGCCTGAGGAAGATCTCTGCCTATATAAAGCCCAGGTGCCTCCTCCCAAGCCTTATTTACAGAATGACTGCCATGTGGGGCCACAAGTTGGGCCTTGTTAAGGCCAGGAGATAGGACCTAGGAGCTCATATTGCTCTGCTGGGACCCTGGAGAAAAGCTGGACCTCGCTGCCACTCCAGAATTACCCTTCTTGTTCCTCTCTCCTTCTTTTCCTTCCTTTCCTCCTCACCTGAAGCCTTTTTACTCCCCCACATCCTTGTTCATGTAGACCTTCCAAAGCTCTACAATACCCAACTTTTCTTCAGCAAAGTTTGCTGCCCACTGACATTATCCTTCTTGTGTTCATGTCAACCAGGCCATCCTTCCTTTCATGGTTGTCTCTGCTCTGAGGTGCCCAACTGGACCCCTCACCTGTAGAGCTCAGCCCTTAGCTCCCTAACATTGCAGTGAAGACCAGTATTGGCCTGGTATGTAGGCCCTGCTCCCCCCAGTGAGGCCTATGGTCCTCACCCCAGCCCTGCCTGATCCCCGGTAAAGACTTAATCATACATACACAGGCACAATTTATGAAGGAGAATATAAGAGAAGAAAATCCTAGACCTGTTTCTTGAAGCAAATGTTATCATGTCAAATTCAATGGTACTAAAAATGAAACAAAACAAAAAATAAAAACATCTCAACTGTATTAATTCTATTGTAAAACTTTCTGTATTTTATACGTTTTGACATCTTGGGGCTTTGCTAACCTTGACACACTTCCCCTACCAGGGGTAGCTCATTCCTAGAAATAGTAAACAACTTGCCTGCAGGTATGTCTTTCACATGCAGACCAACTAATCCATCAGGGCTGGGACTTGGTCCCCAACCACCTCCTTCACTCTCTCACACATAAAGCCCAATATTCCCCCACCTTAAATCATCCCAAGGTCAGGTACAGGACAACTGGAGACCACCTCTACAGCGTGGGGCCTGCTAAAATGCTTCAGACTCACCAGTCCTAAAATGCTGACCTTGCCTTGCCCATTCTTTCCCATCAAAACCACAGTAAAGGCTGGCACCCATATTTCCCCCTCACTCCTTCTTGCCTCCGGATTGACACTGGTACTTCCCTCTGTGGCCCCATACTGTGTGACATGCTCTTTCCTCTTGGGAACTGTGAGTAATAAACTTATTTGAAAAGCAGTTTTCTCGTGTCTGTCACCTTACCATACCTGATTAAAACAAATCTCAGGAACATTCAAGACATCAATCATGTAGAATTTATTCCAAAAATGAAACGATAATTCATTATCAGAAAACCTACTCTTGTGATATACCATACTCATAAAGAACACAGTCATATGATCCTATCATTGGAGCAGAGAAAGTATTTGGTAACATTCAATCAAATATATCCATCCAGAGCCTAGAGCAAACATCATATAGTTAATTGTGATACTTTTGACACAACCCCATAAAGTCAGAATGACACACTCCCATACAGTCGGATCTCAATAAGCATTAGTAAGTGCTTCTGTCCAACATTATACTGGAAGTGCTAACCAATGCAAAAAGTGAAGAAAAAGTATATTTGAATTGGATTAGGAAAAGACAAACTGTATTTATTTGGAGGTTGTGTGACAGTCTCCATAGAAAATTCAAGAGAAGCCACAGATAAATTATTAAAGCAAATGAGGATTCATCAAGTTTGCTGGGTAAAATATCAACATATAAACCCAACTGAAGTCTTGAGGGTGCGTTCAAATTGTGTCTTATAGTACGTAATACTGAGTGACAAAAGCCAATTTCACCAAGATTCATGTGGTTTGCTCCCATTTATATAAGATTCAAAACATGAAAAAATAATACTCTGTATGTTGTAGGGATGTATACAAATGTAATAATTAAAGTTTGTGTACTAATGATAAATTCTAAATTCATGATGCTGATTATCTCTGGGGAGAGAGGGAAGGAAATGAGCTGGGGGTGGGAACACATGGGGCTTCACCTAGATCTATCATTCTCCTTTATTTATTTGTCTTAATTCTTTATTTTTTAGAGAGAGACAGAGAGACAGAGTGCGAACAGGGGAGGAACAGAGAGGGAGGGGAGACACAATCTGAAGCAGGCTCCAGGCTCTGAGCTGTCAGTGCAGAGCCTGACGCGGGGCTCAAACCCACGAACTGTGAGATCGTGACCTGAGCCCAAGTCGGCTGCTTAACCTACTGAGCCTCTCAGGCACTCTTATCATTTTCCTTTAAAAATGAGACACAGGGGTGCTTGGGTGGCTGAGTTAGTTAAGCGTCCAACTCTTGGTTTCACTTCAGGCCATGATCTCACAATTTGTGAGTTCTAGCCCCACATCAAGCTCTATGCTGACAGCATGGAGCCTGCTTGGGATTCTCTGTCTCTCCTCTCTGTGCCCCTCCACGACTTTCTCTCAGTCTCTCACAATAAACAAATAAAAACTTTAGAAAAGGATGAGGCTCCTGGGTCTCTCAGTTGGTTGAGCATCTGGCTTTGGCTCAGGTCATGATCTCACGGTTTGTGGGTTCGAGCCCCGCACTGGGCTCTGTGCTGACAGCTAGCTCAGAGCCTGGAGCCTGCTTAGATTCTGTGTCTTCCTCTCCGTCTGACCCTCCCCTCCTTGTGCTGTCTCTGTCTGTCTCTCAAAAATAAATTAAAAAACATTAAAAAATAAATAAATAAAAATAAAAAAGGTAATTGCATTAAAAAATGGGATGCAACTCTTATAACAACTTAAGATTTGATAAAACTGAGTATACCTTATATTTATTGCTATAGTTTTCTGCACGAAACATTTTGTAATAAACCAAAAGAATTAGGGACATACATTAGAAAGCTATTTGGTGACCTAGGTGAAGGTCGACAGGGATATAGTTCAAGACAGTAGTCTGGAAAGGAAGAGAAAGAAATATTTAGTCTTGATAAGGAAATGGGAGTAGGGAGGAAACATCACGACACCGGACGGGTGTCACATAGATGACTGTGCAAACAGTATTGCAACCACTGAGATACAACAGGAGTGGCTTTCTGCCATGTCTCATTTGAAATATGCATAGGACTTCCTTCTGAAAGCCTGAGACTGAACGTTGGATACGTGATTCTGAACTTGGGAAGAAATAAGGGTGAAGGACATGCATATGGGGATCGATAGCATTATAGGCATTATAGGGTGGCAGGAAATATGTGGGTGAGTGAGACCATCCAGAGGACGGTAGCAGAGTGAAAAGAGGAACCGAGGGAGGAAGACAAAGTCCTAAGAGACCTTAATACTTTGTGAGTTAGAAGAGGAGGGGAAGTGTAGAGAACGATGGGAGAGACACAGAGGAGAACCAAGAAAGTGCTGTGTCACAGAGGCACACAGAGCTGAAAATTTCAAGAAGGTACATTTGGTGGTTTCACGTGTAGCTGAGAAGGTAGGCAAAATAAGGATGAAGAAATGTCACCGAGGCTGGCTCAGGTGGTTGAGTGTCTGACCGCTGACCTCAGGTGGAATCATGATTCTAGGGTTGTGGGATCAGACCCCGAGTCAAGCTCTACGCTGAGAGTGAAGTCTGCTTAGGTTTCTCTCTCTCTCCCTTTGCCCCCGCTCCACCACATTCTCTCTCTCTCTCTAAAATTATAATAATAAAAATGAAATGTCATTTAAGTTTTGCAAATAAGTTACTTTTCACCTTAGCAAGAATGGTTTCAGAGAATTGGAGTTTAGGGGGGAAAGCTAAATTGAAATGAGTTGAGGAATAAATGGAAGATGAATATGAGTATAGATCACTCTTTTTTGTGAGAGAGAGAGAGAGAGAAAGACAGAGAGAGAGAGCACAAGCAAGGCGGAGAGAGAGAAAGAATCCCAGGAGGGGAACAGAGAGAGAAGTGGAGCTCACCTGAAGTGGAACTCAATCAAGCTCACAAACGGTGGGACTTGAACCCACGAACCGTGAGATCATGACCTGGGCTGAAGTCATATGCTTCATGGCTGAGCCACCCAGGCGCTTCAGATCACTCTTTTAAGGACATCACTCCTAGCCTTAACATTATAATCGCCATAATTTTTGCCATCAATAGTGATAATCCTTTTCCCCATTATTGCTACAGTCTCCACCCAGTCCACTGGCCTTTCTGCAATGCCTTTTCCCTTCTCTCTGCTTCTTTTTGTTCCCTTATCAACCAGACATATGTATGCACATGTGAAACTGCTTAAAAGCATAAAGTTGAACAAAAATAAAAATGGCTGCCCTAATGCCTCAGTGAAACTCGATTTTAAAGTAACCTTTTTCCTCTCTTCTACAAACGTCCCATCCTCCCTTCCTTAGCCTTTTGTTTCAGAAAACTGGTACAGCCCCTAAAACGACTAAGGAGGCTGGCAGCACATACACAATTCTTGTTGAAACTGGCTAGGTCCGGTATTTCCCTATAACAACCCCACCCCCAGCCTTTTCCTCCTGGGGGTGGGGAAGCGGTGATTACAGTTTCTGAAAGCCACAGCCCGCTGCAGCCTCCCTTGCCCAGCAAAGCAATAAAGCTATTATTCCTCTTTATCTCAAACTCTGTCCTTGCGTTATATTTTGACTCCAAAGCACAGAGATCAGTTTTTGACAACACATCTACTACATTGGTTTAGGTCTGTATATAGGATAAGGTTCTTTCCCTTGAGGGGTTTACTTTGTAGTGGACTGGACAGGCATACAAACGTGTGACTTTCATACATGTCCTCTGGGGTAGTCATTCATATTACTCACCTGATATTTACAGCTGTCCTCCTTCTGGAAACATAGTAGAATTATACTTCCTTGTTTCTGTAGCGAGCTAGGGCTTAGTTCTGGCTACTGACTTTGTGAGTTAAGGGGATATATGTTCCTTCAAAGCTGCACATTTAAATTTAATTGCTGGTGTGAAACTGTCTAGAGCCAAACTACAGTAGGAGTGATTAACTATAGCCTGTGGGCCAAATCCTGCGTACAGCTTATTTTATTTTAAATGCTTATTTATCTATTCTGAGAGAGAGATAGAGAGAGAGGGAGAGAGAGAATCCAAAGCAGGCTCCACACTATCCATGTAGAGCCTGATGGGGGGGGGCGCTCAAACTTACGAACTGTGAGATCCTGACCTGAGCCAAAATCAAGAGTCTGACGCTCAACTGACTGAGCCACCCAGGTGCCCCATAGCCTATTTTATAAATCAAGTTTTATTGGAACACAAATGTACCCATTTCTTTACCTATTGTCCATGGCTGGTTTTGTGCTCTAATGGCAGAGTGGATGTGGCAAAGACCATGTGGCTGTCAAACCCTAAAATGACTTACTATACAGAAAAAGTCTGCTGACACCTCTAATACAACATAAGATATCCTGAGGGTAGAGTCAAATGGAAGCAAGCTCAGCATTCCATTGCCTGGCTGTAAGGGATTTCTCTACAGACTGAATGTTTGCACTCTGCCCCCTAAATTTTTATGTAGAAATCCTAACCCCCAATGTGATGGTATTAGGAGATGGGGCCTTTGGTAGGTGAATGGGCTCAGTTCTCTTACAAAAGAGCCTGCACGGTGCTCCCTCATTCCTTCTATCATGTGAGGACACAGTGAAAAGGTGCCAACTGTGAACCAGGAAGTGAGCTTTCGCCAGCTCCTTGATCTTGGATTTCTCAGCCTCCTGAACTACGAGGAGTAAATATCTGTTGTTTATAAACCACTCAGTCCATGGCGTTCTGTTAGAGTAGAATGAACAGATTAAGGCAGGGATAAAGGAGGGACGCCTGTGTGGCTCAGTCAGTTAAGCATCTGACTTCAGCTCCGGTAATGATCTCGTGGTTCATGAGTTCAAACCCCATATGGGGCTCTGTGCTGACAGCTCAGAGCCCGGAGCCTGCTCTGTGTCTCCCTCTCTCTGTGTCCCTCTCCTGTTCACGGTCTGTGTCTCTCAAAAATAAATAAATGTAAGGAAAAAATTTTTTTAAAAAGAAGCTAACCTACCTCTTGGGAAAATAATATATTAGTTCTTGCGTAGCCATATAACAAATTACTATAAATATAAAGACTGAAAACAAATGGATTTATTTGCTTACAGTTTTATAGGTCAGAAGTCCAGCACACCATGGCTGATTCTCTGCTCAGTGTATTACAAGGCTGAAATCAAGGTGTCAGTCAGGCCACATTCTCATTGGGAGATTCTAGGGGAAAAGTCCACTTCAGAATTCTTTCTGTTGTCAGAATTCTCTTCCTTATGGTTGTAGGACTTGTTAAAAAGAAGTAAGCCCCAAATGGAGTCATTTGCTTACCGTGACAGCAAATCCAGACTTGATTAGTATTTCAGCCTCTCCCGGGAATATGACCTTGCAAGAGTCTATCTAAAATTTCTTGATCAGCACTAGGGTGGTAACGCATGGCAAGAATCTGTCCTGGCCTGAAACAATCTTTTATTTTGCTAATAACTTCCTTGCTGCACCCTCTTGCCTATAAAAACCCTCCATTTTGTACAACTCCTCAGAGCGTCTCTCGACTTGCTCAATGGGATGCTGCCCAATTCATGAATCACTTAATAATCTTCAAATGTACACAGTTAAATCTTGTTCTTTAACAGACTGGGGTCTCTACTTCCTTGCTGGCCGTGAGCCAGCAGCTGCCGTCAGCTCCTAGAGGCTGGTCGCCTTCCATCTCCAAGTCAGCAATGGCATGCTGAATCCTTGTGTTTTGAGTGTCTGACTTCCCCTCCATGACCAGTTGGAGGAAACTGCTTTTAAAAATGTTGTGTGATTAGGTCAGGCCACCTGGATGATCTCTCTGTCTTAAGGTCCATGGTCCCATATAATAGAACCAAATCATGGGAGTAAAATCCATCACATTCACTGTCTAGGCATTATGCAAGGTGTATCTGTGGTGGGGGGATGGATCATGGTGGCCTTGTTAGAATTCTGCCTACCATCGATAAGAGAGTTCTAATAGCATACTCGGCTAACCAATTGATGCTCAAAATACTTTCTAATCTTGAGGATCTATGATTCTGTAACTACACTGAAGTTTGCATTGAGAAGAGGGGCTGAAGTCACAATTGCTGCCTTCATGCAGTTTTCAACGTGGTTAACAAAACTACTAGCACTGTGTTAAATTAATGGTTAACCTGTAATTGAAGAGTCTATAGAAGGACCAAGGAGGAGAGAGATCGCAGAGGGTTAGAATATTTTCTTGGAGGAAGTGTGACTTGAACTGTTACTTGGAGGAAGATGAAATAGAAATAAAGTCTTTCCTTTTTCTAAAAGTCTGAGTGGTTTTTATTCGTTGTACATTGACATTTCTAAAGTGTGATGCTGAAAAATAGGCTAAGAAAATTTATTTAAAGCATAGAAATAGGCGAAAGGAAGATGGCATATCTTTGCAAAGTCATACTGGAGTGCTGGCAACATATTCATTTTGCCTGGGGATTAATTCTCCAGATCAGTGAGTCTCAAACTTTCATATGCATCAGAATCCCCTGGAGGGCTTGTTAAAAGCCGAGTGCTGTGTCTTAGCCTAGAGTTTCTGATTCAGGAAGTCTTGAGTGGGGCTCAAGAAATTGCATTTCTAATAAGATTATAGAGGATGCCGGTTGGGGAAGCATACTTTGAGAATATACCATTGTTTGACTTAACTGTCTCCTACTGTTGATTAAGGTGAAGATTCTGTAAAGTAGCAGGTTAATTTGTAGAAGTTGCCAAGGATTTTTATAAAGTAGAAATGCAAATGATCTCTATCCAATGGAAAAGATTACCCCAATAGTTAGTTTTATTGAGCTGTAACACTCTTACCTCTTTCATATTCTTTCAGTTGACTGTATATACTAGTCTCTCAGATCCTCCTTGGAACCAGCTTTACCATCCCACTGATACACACACTCATGAACAAGTTAAATAAATCTTTGTATTAAAGACATTCCTGACACCTGCTCACTATGTTAGTATGATAGTCATGATTTTTAACTTTACTGAAAATTATACCCTGACAGGGTTGTGTGATCAAATAAGTTTTGACAAGTCAAGTTAAAGAAATTTACGCAGGATTCTTAACAATGCACCTCTCCCAGACTTTGCTTTATAAAAAGCAGATGACGCCACATTTTACCAACTTATTTGACACTGGACACATTTTACTCAAAGTGCCTTTAGAAAATACTGCCCCCAATAGTTATTATCAGTGACACAATCTCTAAAAGAAATATATGTTATCTAACTGCACATCTTGAATCTCATCTCGGTGAGAGCAGCTTATTTTTAAAGACAAGGAAGAGAGCTTTTGTGTAGTTTGGCATTGGGGAGGCCTCCATCATCAGATTAGGGTGGTGGAAAGCTTGTCCCCTTTTTATCTCCTAACACCAAGCAGGACTCCAAATTCCCCTGCGAGTTCCAGTGAAATGACAGAGAAATGTCTCATGCAGTTTTCCCTGCTGGAGCCAAATTTTCCAGTGCCAAAAGATCTTTCTTCTCGGTCCAGCAAAATGTTTGTAGATTTCTCCTTTTTCAGTGTGTCTAGGATAACTCTCCCACAAAATTGGAGAGTGCTCGCTAGTGGTTTAGGAGCAAAAATCGTTGCCATGTCAGGAATTCTTGGTTCTGTTTCTGCGGCCCCACATCAGCGGAGACCTGGATCAAGACCAAACCCATGTTCCAATTATGGTTTCTCCTTCTGGAAGGCACTGTTGTCATTTGGGACCTTTTAGCCCCCAGAAAGGCTCTCACTTTCTCTCTCCACAGCCAACTGACTCCCTTGAGTCCTAAACTAAAGTTTAGGATTGTAAAGATTGACAGTTTGTGGTTTCCTTCAATTTATAAGCAAACCTTGTAGGGAATCATGTCTCTAAATCTATGAGGTAGAGAAACCGCTTTCCTTATGAGCGAGCAAGGACCTGGAAGGCCATTCCCATGGTCCCTTGTGTGTTGGTTCAAAGTGAGTAAACGATGTAGGTTTATGTCTGAAGTTCCTGGAAGTATTTCCACCAGGGGGATTGTGAAGTGGTTCTTCCAACCTGTAAGTTCAGTCACCTTTTTTCTACCTACTAGAATTCTCTCAGGCAGTCATTTCCCGTGTTCCATTGAGATGGAATGCTTACAGGGGTCAGCAACCTCATTCTCCGTGGGCCAAGGTCGATTTGAGATGCACGGAGATTCTTAGCATCCACATATCCATGCTCACACTACCCCGCACCTGTCCCTGTGATATCGTGCAGACTGGAACAGATCCTGACCCTATGCAACAACCTATGGCTGGAGACAAAGGTTTCTTCATATGAGTCTGTAAGTTCCAAAGCTGAACACTGGCTTTCTCCATAACTACTATCAAGGCCACCGCGTGCCCACGGTAATGAAGGTCAATCCTCTGTGAGCAAACCTTCCTATATTTAGTCAACTCTGTTTCCTCCTCTGTTGTAGTTTACTGTCAACTACATAAGCAATACTATGTCACAGGATTTGCTCGTTGCCTTGCAGAAATGTTATTTAAACTCTTTTTTAATGTTTAACTTTGAAAGATGGGGAGAGAGAGAGAGAGAGAGAGAGAGAGAATGCATGTGTGTGCATGTGGGAGAGTGGCAGAGAGAGAGGGAGACAGAGGAGCTGAAGCAGGCTCCACTCTACTGACAGCACAGAGCCTGATGCTGGGCTCAAACCAACATCATGAGATCGTGATCTGAGCTGAAGTCATATGCTTAACCGACTGAGCCAAAGCTCCAAAGTGCCTTTAGAAAATACTGCCCTCCATAGTTACTATTAGTGACACACAAGTATTGAGACTTTTTATTTTGAAGTGCTTGTAAATTTACATGCAGTTGTAAGAAATAGTACAGAGAGATCCTGTGTACCATTTACCTAGTTTCCCACAAAGGTACCATCTTGCAAAACTATAGTACAGTATCACAAACAGGATGTTGACACTGATTATGAGCAGGGTGAATACCTTCTATCCTTACCCTGTTCGAGACTCACCTCCGCCCCCTAGAGATACCACACAGCTAAGGAGTATTGGCAAAAGGGATCCCAATGCAAATGCAAGCTGGAGAAGCATCCTTCACAACCAGGATATTGGCATTGATATTGACTATTCAGAGAGAGAACTATTCCGTCACTCTCAGGATCCTTCCCGATGCACTTTTATGATTGCATCCACCACCCTATCTCCCTTCATCTGCCCCCTGGAAACCAATCATGTGTTCTCCATGTCTAAAATTTTATCTTCTCAAAATATACAACTAGAATCATATAGCGCATAACCATCCAGAATTGGCTTATTTTTTTAAGTTAGCATAATTCCCTAGAGATTCATCAAAATGATCATGTGTAGCAATAGTTCACTCCTTGTCATTGCTAAGCAGTATTCAAAGATATGAATGTATCACCCTTTGTTTAGCCACTCAACCGCTGAAGGACATTAGGGTTATTTTCCAGTTTTGGACTATGACATTTGTGCACAGGTTTTTATGTGAATTTAGGCTTTCATGTTATGTGTTCCATTGCTGGGTCATATGGTAATTTTATGCTTATTTAAGAGACTGCCAAACCATTTTCCAGAGTGGCTCTACCACTTTGCAGTCCTACCAGCAATGTAGGAGTGATCCAGTTTTTCTACATCCTTGTCAGCATTTGGTATTATCACTATTTTTTTGAAAATTATTTTAGCTCTTGTGAGATGTGTGTAGGGATATCTCATTGTGGTTTTAATTTGCATTTCTCTCATGGCTAATGATATTGACCATCTTTCCATGTGTTTATTTGTCATTTGTATGCCGTCTTTGGTGAAATGTCTATTTATATCTTTTGCTCATTTTCTCATTGCATTGATGTTTCTTTACTGTTGAATTTTTTTATTTTATTAATTTTTAAAAATTTACATCCAAGTTAGTTAGCATATAGTGCAACAATGACTTCAAGAGTAGACTCCTTAATGCCCCGTACCCATTTAGCCCATCCCCTCCCACAACCCCTCCAGTAACCCTCTGTTTGTTCTCCATATTTAAGAGTTTTTTATATTTTTGTCCCCCTCCCTGCTTTTATATTATTTTTGCGTCCCTTCCCTTATGTTCTTCAGTTTTTGTATCTTAAAGTCCTCATATGAGTGAATTTTGAGAGTTCTCTCTTTATTTTAGATATGAGAACTTTGTCACATATGTGGTTTGAAAATTTTTGAGTTAATTCTATTGATTGGTCCTTAAGTTTACTAAATGTACCTTCCGTCCTTTCCACTCTACTATTGAGCCTCCACACAGGGAGTTTTTATTCTTTTGTTATAATTTTCAGTTTTTAATTCTCATTTAGTCCTTTTTTATAACTTCTGTTTCTTTACCAAGACCTTAAATTATCTTTCATGTGTTCCAATATAATTTGTAATTGCTTATTGAATCATTGTATGATGTTTGCCTTAAAACCTTTATCAGAGAATTCCAGCAGCTGATTCATCTCTGTGATGATGGCACTTAAATGTAATTTTTCCTTCAAGTTGTGATGTTCCTGTTTTTGATGTATAGTGATTTTCAATTGTATCTTGGTCATTTTGGAGACTGTGGGTCCCAGGACCTTTTTAATTGTAATGGAGAAGTCACTTTGTTTAGCTGTATCGTGCAGGTCCTGGCCTAATTTTTGGACTGTGGTCCCAATATAATTTTCAGAGCCTTTGTGATACTATTTCTGTCTCCCTGATTTATCCCATGCCACTGGAGCTTCCACTGTTAATGCTGTTGAAAGGAGCTGAAGAAGCTTGCTCAGGCGGGGTCACTTAGAACCTGGAGGTGGAGAGGGGAGTTTTCCTACTTCAGAGATGAATGGTGTTTCCAGGCCCATGTTATAGCAAGCTCCTTTTGTCTGTAAGGGATGGAGAGTACCTCCCTAGCTGAATGCTTATGAAGTTTCCTTTGGATGGGGAACAGGGACAAATAGTCTTCCTGAAGGGACAAAGAGTCTTCCTGGGAGCTTGTGGGGATGGATAGTACATTCCAGACTACACACTTACTGTGGCATGATCCCACTTGCCAATTTCCTGCCCTTCCACTACATACATGGTGTCTCTGAGTGGGGAAGGAGAGCCTCTGACTAAATAGGGAGCAGAATGCTTCTCCAGGAAGCACTTGCATTGGAATCCTTTTTCCCGATACTTCTTAGCTGTGTGGCATCTCTAGATGAGGGAGGTGGGTCTCAAACAGGGTAAAGATAGAAAGTATTCACCCTGATTATTTACTGTCAGTTGGGCTTCCAGTTGATTCCCATTGATGATTCTGCCAGGCACATATAATATTGTTGGTGGGACTCCTGTTGCATTTGGGGGAAGAGTGAGTCTATCATGGGGTGCCATTTTTCCAATAGGTTGTGGGTTTGGAAAACACCAGGTCTGAGTGTCTTTCTGTTGGGTGGTGGTTCCTAAGATGGCCTGTGGTCCATCTTCCACCTTGTACAATTTTTCTTTGGTAGTCTCATGAGTTATTTTCAGGGTTCATAGTTGTATCTAGCAGAAAGGAGCAAAGAGATGTAAGTCTACACCTTCCTCTCCAGACGAAAAGTCTCATTTTTTCTTATCTCTGTATACTCTCTGTTTTAGAATTCCTGGCAATCTTATAAGTCTCTTTACTATCACTTTGGCTTTCTCACTGCTTTTGAACTTGCTAGATATTAAAGAGTTAATAATAATTGTAAAACATTAAAATTTAGTGCAAAGTCAGTAAATATGCACTCATTTAATAAATACTGTGAAAATGGAGACCAAAATGCTGGCATGTAAACACTAAAAACACAGTTAATCATGCTTTTGTTATAGAATAAGACTTTCCTTGTTCCTATGTAAGCTTTTAAGTGAAGGAAACTTATATGTTTGTAATTATAGTGACCATTTATTGAACTCTTATTGTTCCCAGGCAATAGCTAAGGTCTTTAGGATATTATCTCACTAACTCTTTTTAATATTTATTTATTTTTGAGAGACAGAGTGTGAACAGGGGAAGGGCAGAGAGAAAAGGAGACACATCATCTGAAGCAGGCTCCGTACTGTCACCACAGAGCCCGATGCGGGGCTCAAACTCAGGAACTGTGAGATCATGACCTGAGCTGAAGGAGCTGAAGTCAGACGTTTAACCAACTGAGCCACCCAGGCGCCCCTATATCACTCACTTGATGATTGCCATATATGATAAGATAGTGGGTTGAATAATTCCACCCTCCTTCAAATGGTAGTTCAAGTCCTAACCCCCAGTGCTGATGAATATGACCTTATTGGAAAAAGATACGTAATTGACTGATATACTTAATGGAGGAATTCAAGATGAGATCATCCTAAATCCAATGACTGGTATCCTTTTAAAGGGGAAGGAAAGAGAGATTTGAGATGCAGAGAAGGAGACCATGTGAAGGTGGAGGCAGAGACTGGAGTAATTCAGTCACAAGCCAAGGGATGTCCAAGATTGTTAGCAGTCACCAGAATCTGGGAGTGAGGCATGGAATGGATTCTCCCTCAGAGCCTCCAGAAGGAACCAACCCTGCCAACACCTTGTTTTCAGACTCCTGACCTCCAGAACTGTGAGAGAATACATTTCTGTTGCTTTAAGTCACCACATTTGTGGTCATTAGTTACAGCAGCACCAGGAAAATAATACAGGTGGTATGATTGTATGCCACCATTTTATAGATGAGGAAACAGGGTTGGAAATGTCAAGTGACTTGCATATGTTCACACAGCTTGTAAGTAGAGGAGCTGGGAATTAAGCCCAAGACTATGTACTGTGAAGCTTGTATTTTTCAACCTTAACCTTCTAAAATGTCATTGGTGACAAGTTACAAACAGCACCACAGTCTTCCCACTTGGCCTGCTCTTTCTTTGGAGGTCTCTCCTTACTCCAAGACTTCCATTGCTCTTAAACCATTCCTGCTCCATGTTGCTATTAGAGATTATTGAGTAGAGTTGGCATCTCATGGTTGGGTATGGAAAAGTTTAAACTAGTTCTAGGGGAGAGAACATTGCTTAACACAACAGAAAAGCTCCTGATAGGGAGTCTTCAGGCCATGAGCCACCCAATCAGAAGAAGAGATGGTTTTAAGCTGAGCAAGGTCTGTCAGTTCATGTCACCCATGCTAATCCCTTGCTTCCACCACAGTTAAAGGGAGCCCAACTATTGTTTTGAGGATCAGACTATAGCAAAAGATATTTGTCTCCTGAAACTCACTTTTCAGGCACTGAAGTGAGCAAGACCTGTCATCCAATTCAGCCCCTGCCAAGAAACCTTGTATCAGGTGCTGGGGAGAAAAGCGGCGTTTGTTACTTCCCTGTGGTTCTTCTAAAAGTGTTTCTTTGTTAATAAGATGTCATTAAACATTATGTGCAGTTGGCCAGATATTAAAATTATAGTTGAAAACATTTTTTAAAAAAAATGTGTTTGTGTAAAAATAAACCAATGTGTGGGAACAGAGTGCCTAAGTAGCAGACGGCATGCTCTGGGGCTGGGTGTCCTCATGCCATGTCTGCCACCAAATTTGGTGTCATTGAGGAAGTTGTCTCAAAACCAAATACTTATTAAACACCTACTGTGCGCTAAGCATCGTTCCAACTGATTCTCTGCTGGGTGTCCCTATGTTGGATAAATTCTTAACTTTCCCATCTTCTGAATGTAACTAAGATAAAACAATATCACTTTTTCTTCTTCTGGCAGGAGTTGGGGAAAATGGGACCAGAGAATTCTACACTAGAACCATCTAATCTGAGACTGAATTCCATTTTAACCTTGAACACACCAAATGAAACATTTTCCACATTCATTCTGCTGACAACCTTGAGCAAATGGCTCACCGGTTAGAAGTCAGAGAATTAACAATCAGTTCTTTTCTGAAGGATTAGCCAAAGAGCTATTTCTAGAATACTAGCTAATTAGTTAACTCTTGCTGGGAAAAAATATATCCTAATGCTTATCACTTAAATTGCCTGGGTAAATGGAACCTTATTAACGTAATCATATCTTAGAAAATACGAAGTTGTGTTTCAGTTTCTTCCCCTTTGAGAACTGTGAGGCACAAAATGTTTCCTTAACAATGAAACTTTTCGTATAGCAAGAGTCCCTACGAGTAAAGCCCAGTGGGGGAGCAGAACCCAGTGCTATGACTGAACAACGTCTACAGCTTGTCTTGTGGTTTGGTCACTGATAGAGAAGATTCCTGACCATAGGGCAGGCCCAGTAGAGAGGCAATCTTTGAAATCCAAGCCACTATATGCTCGCTGCAAAATGTGGCATGATTGGAATTGGGCTGGGGATTTGTTCTGGAAAATAGGGTGCCAATAGCACATCCAGTGTCCGAGGTGGAAATATTCTTGGTGATGGAGAGCTATTCTGAAAGGGTCAGTTGTGTGCTATGATGATGTAGAGGTAAAGCAACCTTAAGTCTTATGCGGTCACCGGGCACTGGGGCAATGCAATCAACAAAGACCTCTCAGGTCTGAAGGAATGGCATAAACAAAAGATGGAAAAGTACATTGAAGGTCTCACCCATTTTTATCTGCCCAAAAGACTAGGAGGCATTTATGTAAGAATGCTAATATGAATCTAGGAACTTCCTTTAGTGAGTCTAAGGCCCCATCAAACAGAAATGACTCTATCTTGAGAGTGGGGTGGCAATGATGTTAATTTCATTTAAATTTGAGAAGAGTTATTATTTTTACTAGAATATGTTCTGTCAGAGCTTAAATATTTTTTCTTCTTTGGTGAAAGAAGCCAAACAGATGCTTGCCACATGTGCAGAGCTAGATCCTCATGGAGGAGGTATTTGAGGGGTTTCTCATAATTAGGCCAGTGGAAGGCAAGCCCAGGAGAAAAATATCAAGAGTTCTCATTGAACTTGGCAAAGTCAGCTTCTACTCCAGATGACCTAGTCAAGGTAGAGTTCTGAAAAGTAGTAGAAATTTTGCATGAGGAGTTGGGAGAGACCCATCTTCTTCTTTGCAAGGGTCTCCAACCTTATCCATAAGCAGACTCTGTTCCCTGGTCAGGCCTGGAAGTAATAAGGAGGTGCACCAACACATTCCTCAATCTTTGACATGCCAAAGTCAAGGTCTTCCAACATTAGGTGTCTGTCAAAAAGCTGGGATTCTATGGCTTTTTATCCACCATTAACCTTTCCTGACTCTCTTGTCCTATGACTTTCAGAGCATTTCGGTCATATATACTGCCTGCCTCTCACAATGGTGCACTAATATCTCCTCCTTCCTCACTGAAGTTGTGTCCTCTTGAGAAAAAGCCCAGCCCTCAGTGACAAGTGTATGTTCCGATGCTGAGTCTGAACCTACCAGGAACTTGCACTGAGGAGTGGACATGGATCTGTGTTCCACTGTGCCACACTGTGAGAACCCTGTGGGTTGTGTCTGCACCCAGGAGAGTTAAGGAAGTTGAAAGTTCAACAGCAGGATTCTCCGACTGTGTGGCTCGGCAGATAGAGCTGGAGACAGGAGAAATAGGGTGGGGTCGGCTAGATGATTCATGTGATCCATGAAGAGCAGTCATTCTTAATCATACTTAACCACTTTAAATGGGACCCTGTCCTCTTCTTACAAGAAACAATGGGAACTTTCAGTATTATTTTTATTCATTTTTTGACTTCTAAAAACAGAATTTTAGGAGGCCCACTTCTTTATCAATTTCAATAGCCCCTAATCCGAACTGTCTGTCTGTCTGTCTATCTACCACCTATTATCTATCTAATCTTCTATCTATAATCTATCATCTATTGATCTAGTATCGATCATCTAGCTATCATCTAGCTATCCACATCAGGGTTTCTCCACCTTGTCACTATTGACATTTTGTTCCAGATAATCCCTTGTTGTGGCAGACTGTCCTGGGCATTGTAGGATCTTTAGCAGCAGCAACTTTGGTCTACCTACAAGGTGGCCCATAGCATCGTGTTCCCTTTCTCAGCTGTGACAATCAAAAATGTCTCCTTGCCAAATGTCCTCTGATGGGGGGCAAAATCATCCCCATTTAGGAATGGCTAACCTATATTTACCTATCTAAAGGAACTAGTTATCTGTTGATGCCTAATTAACCACCCCAAAACTCAGTAGCTTTAAACATCTATTGCTCCACATGTTATTAACTAGTGACATTCTTGTGGCTACATTCCAATGAGCTTGGCTAAAGTGCCTCTTTTCTCCACATGTCTGCTGTCTCCATGTGGTGTCTCATTCTCTCCACATGGCCTCTCTACAAGGCTCTCCACATGGTCTTTTTCTCTTTAGCAAGGTAGCCTGGACTTCCTTACAACATGGCAGCTGCATTCCAAGAGAGCAGAAATGAAAGTTTCCAAACCTCTTAAGGCTTAGGCTCAGAGCTGTCCCAGTACCCCTTCTGCCACATTTTGTGTCAGATTAAATCCCAAGGCCGGCCCAAATGCAAAGGGAGGAGAAACAGATTCTACTTCTTGATGGGAGGTACGATACACATGTACAGAGAATAATGGAGTTGTTGGCTGCCATATTTTGAACTAGCTACCACAATTATATATTCCTCCTTCACATGCATATATATTTGAAATGACAGATCACATGTTAATATTCCACTGATACATTAAGAGACATATTAAGAGATATACCAATACATTAAGAGGCAATGACTTTAATATCTACTACCTTTATCGTGCTAAATATACATGAGGTACTGCTCTGAATACTTGACAAACATATTAATTCGTGTCACAATATGACACAGAAACCCTATGGGGTAAGCACTATTATTATCCCCTTTTTATGGATGAGGAAACTGAGGCTCAGAGAAGCCCAAGGATTCATAGCTAGTGAGCCAGCTGGAGTCTAGTTTTGAATACAGGCGGTCTGCTCTGGAGGCTGTTTGTACCCTTCAATACTGTGCTGTAATGTTATAGGAGAGACATGCATACAGTTTGTGACTCATAATGAAGGTTATAGGTAGAAAAAGATACTGAAAAATATGAATAATAAAGATGTTAGAGAAGAAAGTAATAAGCTCTGGAAGTCACAAGATGTTCCTCGTCCTGGGGGTTATGTTCCTTGGGGACAAGTCAAACAACTATAACAAGACTTCTTCCTCCAAGGAACTACATGATCATGGTTTACTTTCCCTTATAGACAGCCAAAGTGTTAGAGCAAACACATTGCAACTGAGTAAAAATCGGTGTTACTTAGAAGAGAAGTGACTATTTTAGAAGTTGTACTCACCAAACAAGCAAAATATTTTTTAAAGCTGTAATTTCACAGGAGTATCAGAAGCCTAAATATACTTTCAAAATAGCCTTCAGACACCAAGCACATTTATACCAGGCACAGTTTGAAAAATCTAACTCTAGCCTTCCATTGTTAGCCTCAAAGGCAGGTCAAGGTAAATGCTGGATGGCAGGAAGCTCAGGGGGCCTGCCGCATGTTTCAGCTCTTGCTGGGGCCCCGGTTCTGACCTCACAACACAAAGCAGAGCTTCCCCCCTCCTCCCAGGCCTGAAGCAAAGACATCTGAATCCCTGTCCCTCCACGTGCTGTGCGATCGCCTAATTTTGATCTATCTCTTAGGAGCCAACGACAAATGATTCTGGCGAATCCTAAAGTGGTCTCTTTAGGGTTCTCAGAAAATGAAAGGATTTTATGTCTGAGCACTCAGCGGGAGCGGATATAACTGGTGTTCATTTTATTTATTTTTATATTTAAAGGGGCTCTAAGCCAACAAAAAAAAAGCCTTTAAGCACGCTGATCTTCCTGAATAACCCAGACCGGTGCACAGCCCTGCTTATCAACTCCGGTGCCAATGATCCAAAGGCATTTTGGGATCATGGTCCTGGAGTAGCCACCACGTGAGGTTATCATAAATACCTTTGAAGCAAACGAAGGATGGAAAAGAGAATTTTCTTTTCAAACCTTAAGAAGTAAAAAAATAAAAAATAAAATAAAACTGTAAGATAGAAATTCAACAAAAGGAATTCAGCTGAAGCAGTGATAGCAAAAGGTTCATCTCATCTGAATGTGGTTCTATAAACTTCGACCACTTCAAATTATCAGACGGATATAAAAACAATCTCACAAAAAGGAAATGGTGTTCGGTCTGACTCAGAGGATAAAAGATTACAGCATTTAGTCATAAGATTCTTGGACAGGAGGTTTCCTCAGTGACGGCACCCTGGGAGTCCTACAGCTTGGACCGGTCACCCATTTAATCAGTGTCACTGTTTCCCAGTCTTGTTATATACTATGCTGAATACTGAAGACGGAGTAGTGAGTGTGGCGACATCTATGTCTTCTTGGAGTTTCTAACTATTGTGCGGACAGGCAGGCAAACAGGTACTTTTAATTCCTACACATGAGATATGCATAGTGTGTGTGGGACCACAGAGCATGCCGGATGCATTTAGAGTATTCACCTGAAAGATGAGGGGAAAGGGATGTAGAAGATGGTGATGAAAAATGGGAAGCATTCCAGGCGGAGGCAGAAAGAAGCAAGAGGCATTTTGAGAAAGAGCAGCTGCTGGTCTGGGTGAAAGCTGTAGTTGTGGCAGGAACACCGGATGGAGTTGAGATTGGAGAGAGAGTCAAGGTTCAGATTCCAAAGTTCTTGTAAGACGAGTGGAGGAGACCAGCTGTACTTTTAATGGAGTGTGGAGGCTGGAGAGGGATGCCATTGAGCTGATCAGTCTTCACCTTCATTTCAAGAGTAGCTGCCAGGGCCAGTTTCATGGGCTTGTTCAGAAGGGCTCGTGCTTGGAAGGGTCCCATGCTTAGGATGTAATGCTATGCAGTCACTGTCTTCAAATTCTTAATTGAATTGGTGTTTTGCAAATGACATCTGCAGGGACAATGGGGCATGTGTAAAGAGCTTAAAGCCTTAGTTCAGGGAAGGTCCCACCTTTTCCACTGCCCTGGAGTGGATTCTCAAGACCTGCTTTCCTATTCCTGATACCCCAGGTCCTACTGGGACCCCCGCCTCTCCATCTCAGCCCTGACAGCTGACACCCTCTGTCCCTGGCAAGGGCTTGGGTATGACTGTGGGGAGGACACGGTTGGGCGTGTGCCCCCTGCAGCATCCCCGGGCAGGCAGAGTGGCTCTGTTCCTGCCCCAGGCTGGTGGTACTATGGTGTGTCTGGTGGCAGCTGTGTCTCAGGGGGACACGCTTCTTGCCTGTCCTGATCCAGGTACTGATACATCCTGGCACAGAATTTTAAAGATCCTCTAAGGTCACCTGTCCGCCATAGATTAGGACAACAGGCCCTACGAAGGGAAAATGCTGGTTGAACTTCCCTAGGCCCTGTCTCTTGGTCAGGGGACAGAGGTAGGGCAGAGGCATGGTCTGGCAGCTGGTGGGAGGGGGAAACTGTTGAAGGTCAAGTCTGTGAGCGTGCCCGCTAAGAACAGAGGCTTGGGCGCTTGGGTGCCTGGTCAGTATCACAGAAGAGCTCCTACTTCTGTGCCTGCGGGTCCACTTTACCACCTTCCAACCTTCTTGAACCTGTGTCCATCTCTTCTGGCTGGCCTGAGGCACCCTTCAGGGGCAAACCCCAAAATAAAAATTGCCAAATTTTGGTGATTCTAGGTATAGTATAAGTGCTCTAATTTTGCATTTAAAACTGACAATCCACAATAAAAAGACAACCTGTGCTAATACTTTGAAGTTTTAATTTTTCCTTAATTAGAATGATATTAAATTACAAATAAAAAAGTAACCATGACAAGTTGAGAGGTGAGAAAGAAAGAAACAAACCTGTGCCTACATTTACTGACACTCTTTTTCTACTTTCTGAGCAAGAGTCCCACATTTTCATTTTGCACCTGGCCTGGAAATTATGTAGGCAGTCCTGGTGGCTGGAAGGTACAAATAAACCTGTAATAAGTGATACTTGGGTGGGGAGATGTTAAAAATCTGACTTCACCTATAGCCTAGGATGACCATTAATCTATCCTGAAGCAGGTATCTCACACGTTGGTGTCCATAAGAATCACCTAGAAGGCTTAATAAAATGCACATGCCTGGTCACCACCCCTAGAGTTTCTGATTTGGTAGGTTGAAGTTTAGGCTCAAGACTTCGCATTCCTAACTAGTTCCCAGATGACATTGCTGCTGCCGGCCTGAGACTGCACTTTGAGAACGACTTAGCTAATGTGACCCCTGAATGTTCATACCTGCATAGGAAGCCCCAGTCCAGATTTAGATGTAAAGTGTCTGGCAGAACTTTTTCTTTGAGTGAAGATCAGATAAATTGGAGGGCAACCTAGAAGGACAAAGTCCCAGAACATGAACAGACTCAGGTCCAACCCACTGCTTAACCATAGGGCCAGTTCAGGCTGAAAACTCCTATGAAGTAGAAAGAGAAGCCACTGGGGAGTCTGCAGCTCCATGCTCCTTCTGCCCAGAGGTAATAAAAATCCTTACGTCATGGCTGAGAAGGTAGGAGAGGCTGCATAGAGGTTCAGGGGAAAGGAAGAGGGACTGATTTCTGCCAAGAGATAGTGGGGTCCAAAAAGTGTACTCCTGGATACACTTCTCAGAAGCAATTCTCAGGTTCACATATTGGGGTGATGACTCCTGCGACCACCCTTTGAAGAACTCTGTGCTTCAAATGGAAATCAAGAGCTAGAGATACATGGAGACTCCAGGGTACAGTTGATGGGTGAGGCAATGAGAAGGAAGAAGCTTTAACTTGTTCTCAGGTTGACCAGAAGCCTGAAATACTGCTGGCGAACATGTTTGCTGTTTACTTTAACAGGACAGGCAGGGGGCTGGTGATGATTTTGTGGCTGAAACTGGTCAGTAATGCTTTTTATAACTTTTTTTTTTTACATCACCTCTCAGACCCAGATAACCTGTGGGTAACATCTGTTCTCCCTTCTTTTCTGCCCAGTTTCGTCCTTCTATTTAGTCTTCTTTCTGAAGTTTAGGCTTTTAGTAATATTCATTGCGTTTCATTCTGAGTCTATTTAATCCACACGTCCTTTGGAGGCTGATGATGTGGGGTTAGGCAAGGAGAAAGCACAATCATGGCATGCCAATCCTTATTCCTGGTGGCCCATGCCTTTTGTCTGAGGTCTTTTCCAGCTCCTGCTGAATGAGTAATGGGCCATATGAATCTTCCCTCTGGTCACCAGTGATTAGAACGAGGTGGATACCTGATCTAAGCGGGGAAAATCAGGTTTCTCTTCCTGAAGATTTATATTTAGAACATGGGGATTGAATGCAGTCTTTGTTGTCTGCTCAAAGAAGCGAGAGATGATATAAAGTCATGACTGGGGCAAACACAATTGACTTCTGTGTAAGTGCAGCAGAGAAAGTATGTTAAGAGATGAAGAAAGGATTAACCAGATGCAAAGAAAGCAGGTCCTATAGGATTTCTAGCTCCTGGCTCGAATCCTGTCGGAAGTATGGCTGTGTGCCTCCTGCCCAAAGGCTTAAAGATGCTTTCTCATCCCTACAATATGTTCATCTTTTTTCTTTAAGCCAGGTGGAGAAAGTTTATTCCTTGTAACTATGTCATCCTTGCAGCAGGATTAACCCCAAGCTCTAGGTACAAGGATCCCGAGTCCCTGCCAAGTGACACGTTATGGGGAAATGCCTCGACGCTGTGTCTGAAGCTATTTGAAGTCAATTGTGAGTGCAGGTTTGGGATAATTTTAGGTCAAATCACTAGCATTCAAGGGATCCCAAATCTTTGGATTTCAATGGATTTGGGTTTGGGTTGTTTTTTTTTTTTTTGGTACCAGAAATAGAACATTAAAAAAAAAAAGTCACTATAGCATTTCCACCAGCTTCCTTGAAACTTAAAAATCTGCAGTGCCTGGTGGGAAGGCACAGTTCCTCTGTATTTGCTTATTTCTAAAATGTCTTTCAAAATCCTGAGGTTATGTCTGCCCCAGTGAGAATCCTCAGGAAATTCTGCAATGCCCAAGTTATATATTCCCTCCCTGGGGTGAAAGCACATTTCTGGCCAGGTGGAAAACCAGTCAAGCAGATGAGATGTACCTCTTAAAAGGTCACCACTATGAGAAATGTGGGGGCCAGAGAGAGATATTATGGCCAGTCTCCTCGCAGACACATGGTAGCCAGGTTGGGTTCCTTGAATAATTGCTCTCTTAGACTCAGAAAAAAATGTCATATTTATAGGTTTACTCAGAGAAGGAGAATGATATTAAAACTTTTTGTGACCTCTGTCCTTCCACCCCAAATACAAATCCTATGTTTGGTGTATAGATGCTCAAGACATGTTGAATTCTATGCATTGGTAGCAGGAACAGTGGTGGTCAGTTAGTTGTAATAGTAATAGTAATAAATAGTACTAATAATATAACATCCATAAGACCCAACATTTATTGAGTACTCAGCATAGGCCAACAACTTCACATGTACTCCCTGATATAATCCTTATAATAAGCCTATGAGGTAAATAAAGTCACTGCTACCATTTTACAGATAAGGAAGCTGAGGCCTAGAATGCTCAAAGTCACAGTGGTATGAGGTAGAACCAGAAATAAAACCCAAGCATGTTGGTTAGAGAGTCCAAGTGCTTAATCACACTATCCTGCCTATTTCCCCCCTTTTCCAAATGAGGCAGCTGAGCCTCCCGGCGATATAGCCTGACGGTTGGGGAATTAGGAGAGTGAGAGCCCAAATTCGATGCCACCAGTAGCAACTGGCTTATCGACTACATCACAGACATTTTCCTAAGTTTTCTTTGGGTCCATGATTCCCATGAGTTACAGACTCTAGTTTCATTTATTTCAAGTGAATTAATTCAGCTATGGAAACCAGTCAAGTCACTTGTAAAGAGCAATGAGCAAAGATGAAAGGTCACTTAAACATAAGATTACCTTTAAAGACTGGGAAAGGGAAACAAAAGTTATCCAGAAGAATTTCTGTTTAAGACTGAGTGTTTCAGAGATTAACCCATCATTTTCCAGATCAGTTTATGCTCCTGTAGAAAATCTATGAAGTGTAGGGATTCAGCTGCTGTTGCTTCCATTTCAGATTTGCTAATACGGGGCCCTATCTATCTTCATGTAAATCTCCAGGGTAAGAGTGACATTAGCAACATGGCTGAATAAGACACACATCATTGTATGCCCTCCTCAGTAACAGTTTAGCACTCATCCGTGGACAAGAGTGCTTTAGCAGCTGCTGTGCGATCCAGCACCATACACCAAGGGACCTTGGAGTAGTCTTGCCCACCAGGGCATAAGCATACTAAGCTCAGTCTCAGGTGTGGACACTAAAGTAGTTCATGAGGTGGTTCCTGCACCTGTTAGCCATGGTCTGGGAGCCCCGGGAGAGCACCATCTTAGACAATCACCCAAGGACAAAAGAGACTTTGTAGAAGCCCCGGGTTCCAGCAGAGACATTGTAGCATGCTGTTGGAACAAAAAGGTAACATGACTTTTGGTGCCTTGGAGAGGGCGAGAGAAATAATTCAACTTTGCCTGCATCACTCCTCCCCCCAGGTGGCACAGCTCAGCACCAGGCAAAACTTTTTTGGCCATGATTTTTCCCATGGCGTGAATGCGTAAATGCCTGGGGCTCCTTCCGGCTGTATGGGATCATAAAAAGGAACCAAATAGAAATTCTGGAGCTGAAGAATATAATGAGTGAAATGAAGAATGCAATGGAGAGTATCAATAACAGAATTAAACAGAAGAAAGAATCTGTGAACTGGAGAAGAGAAACTTTGAAATTATCCAGTTAGAGGAGAAAGAAGAAAACAAAATGAAGAATGAAGATATAATTCCATGATCTATGGAATACTATCAAATGAACCAATTTGTGAATTATTGGAATTCCAAAAGAAGAGAGGAAGAAGGGGAAATAAAGCTTATTTAAAAAATAATGGCTGGGAGCACCTGGGTAGCTCAGTTGGTTAAGCATCTGACTCTTGATTTCGGCTCAAGTCATAATCACATGGTTCATTGGTTTGAGCCCCACATCGGGCTCTGTGCTCACAGCCTGCTTGGGATTCTCTGTCTCCCTCTCTCTTTCTTCCCCTCCCCCACTCATGCTTACTCTCTCTCTCTCCCAAAAATAAATAAATAAACTTAAAAAAATTTTAAGCACTTAAAAAATTAAAGGCTGAATATGTCTAAATCTAGAGAGAGATTTGGATATCCAAGTTGATGAACCTCATATGTCACCACAAAAACTCACCTTACAGAGATTCTCTTCAAGACACATTATAATAAAACTGTCAAAACACAAAGACAAATAAAGTATCTTAAAAGTATCAAGAGAAAGAAGCTTACAGATTACAAGAGATTCTCCATAACACTATCGGTAGATTTCTCAGCAAAAATCTTGTAGGCCAGGAGAGAGCTGGTACATTCAAAGTGCTGGAAGAGAAAAACTGTCAGTTAGGCATATTGTTTCCAGCAAAGCTGTCCTTCAGAAAAGGAGAGATAAAAATTTCCACACAAACAAAAGCTGAGCGACTACATCACCACTAGACCTGCCTTAAAAGAAATACTGAAAAGAATTCTTCAAGCGTGAAGTTCTCCAAGCCATTCTCAATGGCTCAGATATGGAAACAACTTAAGTACCCACTAATGGAGGAATGGATACTAAAGTTGTGATATAGATTGAGATCTAATCTATAGATCTAGATCTCCTTTTGGTTCCATGTCTCTAAAAGAATCCAGACTAATACAGACGAAGATAGGCCAATATCACTTACAAATATAGGTACAAAAATCCTACATAAAATATCTGTAAATCTATTCAAGCAGTATTTCCTAGAAATAGAAAACCAAATCTAAAATGTATGAATAGTTCAAAATTAGAAAATCTTTAAATAATATTTGTTACGTTAACAGGTTAAAGGAGATAAAAGTATAACCATCTTACTAGATGAAAAGAAGCACTTAAAAATGAAAACCTACCATTATAAAAGATTCTTTCCAAACTAGTTATATCATATAAGGGGACTTTCTTCTCCTAATAAAGAGTATCTAACAAAAATCTGTAGCAAATATCATACATAACAATAAACTGTTAGAATCATTCCCTTTAAGATAAATAATACAAAGATGTTTCCTATCATTGCCTTTATTCCTTAGGCATTATTGAGTGTATATATATATTTTACACATATTTTACATATATTTCATATTTTCATATATATATGAAAAATACAGACTAAATAAGAAGATACACAATTGTCATTATTTGTTAAAGCAATTAAATCAGTGTGATAACATAAACCAGAGTCTTTCTAACATACGAATCATAATGTCTATTGTACAGTAAATTATCAAAATCTCAAAAGTGCAGGAGAATTGACTAATGATTATGCAACAAATAATCAAGAAATTAGACTCAAAGATGTCTCAGATATTGGAGTCAACAGATAAGGACTTGGAAAGTGTCTATAATTAATATGGTAAAGAAAGTAGAAGAAAAATGGACAAAAAATGAATGAAAAGATCGACTATTTAAATGGAAAGTCTAAATCTATAAAAGTAAATCAGGTAG
The DNA here is from genome assembly GCF_006229205.1 of Suricata suricatta. Classification (NCBI taxonomy): domain Eukaryota; kingdom Metazoa; phylum Chordata; class Mammalia; order Carnivora; family Herpestidae; genus Suricata; species Suricata suricatta. The sequence continues at coordinate 37,594,119 of NC_043717.1, forward strand.
ACATCCTAGAATTGCAAAATACAGTATCTAAAATGAAGAAATCATCACATGACTTTAATTAACAACAGGCTGGACACAGGAGAAAATGGGATTGATGAACTGAAAGACAGGTCCACAAAAGACACTCCAACTGAAGCACAAAGAGAAAAAGAATGAAAAGTAACTTTAAAAACAACCAGAAAAAAACATGAGAGTGATTGGGACATGATAAAAAATAATTCTAACATACATGTAAGTGAAGTGCTAGAATTAAAGAAACATTATTTGAAGACATAAAGAAAGAATTTTCCAAATCTGCAGAAAGATACAAACCAATATGTCCAAGAAGCAGGATAAATAATAATAAAACCATATCTAGGCACATAATAGTCAAACTGTTGAAAACCAAAAAATGCATGGGGTGCCTGGGTGGCTCAGCTGGTTGAGCAACTAACTTTGGCTCAGCTCATGATCTCATGGCTTGTGAGTTCGAGCCCTGTGTCGGGCTGTGTGAGGACAGCTCAGAGCCTGGAGCCTGCTTCCGATTCTGCATCTCTCTCTTTCTCTGCCCCAACTCTGTTCCTCTCTCTGTCTCTCAAAAGGGAATAAAGTTAAAAAAAAATTTTTTTTAAAGATAATGACCCCAGATAGAAGCACAGGACGATAAAGAATGAATAATACTCAAAAGAAGTAAATATGTGAATCAATATTATTGTCTGTTTAGGCAACAATAATAACAATGTCTTATGGAGTTTATAAAATATGGATAAGTAAACTATGTAGCAACAATATCAAAATAGGTGGGGGAGGTAAGCAGAGTCAAGCTGTTGTAAAGTTCTCGTACTGAGAACATGGTAAAAGTATTGATTTAAGGTAGAGTGTAAGTAAGTTAAAGATTTCCTAAGATATAGGTATAACTACAAAGCTAACAGAGGAGATAAGTAGAATAATAAATATATTTAAATAATAAAAAACAGGGTGGTAATGGCAGAGATCTAAGCTAATAAATTTGCAGTGTAAAGAACACAAAAAGAGATCTTAGCATTTATGGAAATATAATAAGACTTATACAACGTTCTTTTCCAAAATAATCTCCTGAAATGTCAGCCATTTGATTTTAGTTCTTTTTTTTTTAATTTTTAACGTTTTTATTTATTATTACGAGACAGAGCATGAGCATGGCAGGGGCAGACACAGAACCGGAAGCAGGCTCCAGGCTCTGAGCTAGCTGTCAGCACAGAGCCCGACGCGGGGCTCGAACCCACGAACCATGAGATCATGACCTGAGTAGAAGTTGGACACTTAACCGACTGAGCCACCTAGATGCCCCTAATTTTGTCATATAGAAATTTAAAATACACACCCCGACACCCACACACTCTGCATAGTTGAAGATGATTGCTGGTCCCTCTTCTTTATTCTGATTTGTCTGGACCTCGATTTTTTTTTTAATCCTGTGATGTGGTTTCTCAACCCTCTATCACCCCATTACTTCTGTCCTAGGCCCACTCCATTCTGTCAGCATCTTTAAAGAGTGCTTTCCAGAAGGGGGCACAGCACTCCAGGGTAGTCTGCCTATTCCAGAATGGTATAGATTCAGATAAATTCATGATTACTAGGTATTTCAGGAAGATTCTCCTTATTTTTTAAAATATTTTATTTACTTTTGAGAGACAGACAGAGTGCAAGTGGGGAGAGGGAGGGAGGGAGGGAGAGAAAGAGAGAGAGAGAGGAGAGAGAGAGAGAAAGAGAGATACAGAATCTGAAGCAGGCCCAGGCTCCAAGCTGTCAGCACAGAGCCCGATGAGGGGCTTGGACTCATGGACTGTGAGATCCTGACCTGAGCTGAAATTGGATGCCCAACCAACTGAGCCACCCAGGCGCCCTGGGGGATTCTCCTTATTGGTGTTTACTGAGCTTAGAGATAATGGAAACATCTATATACTTCCACACTTGAATCTCTTCATCCTCTATTCTTATCCTATAAGTTGACGTTATGAAGCCAAATTCAGGAAGTTTAGCTACTGTTTATTATCTTTCTTCTCATTAGATCTGTGTCATAATTCCAGCCTGAATTTATCTTGGACCCCAAATCTGTCATTTGCTAACCCCGCCTGCCACATTCTTTAAACATGATAAGCGTTAAATTCAAACTTATGGAATAGGATAGGCTCAAAAGGTCACATAATGTGGTTTCTCTGACAGAGTTATACACTGGAAAGAGTCAGCCAAAGAAAGTTCTTCAAGCCCATTATAGATAAAGGAAGACTTCTCGTGTCACAGTTTGCTTAGAGATGAGTCACTAAAATGGAGTAGGAGAAAAACAAAGAAACCTTGGGACAAGGGAGCCGGCTAATGTTTTGACATGTGGAAATGTCAGGAGGCCATTGTTGACCTCATAAAGTACTCTACCTCTTCTATCCTCCTAGCGTCTGAATACAACACGCCATTTCAAAGATAGTTTAACAATATGTTTCCTCTTCCCTCTCACTTTTTTGCTTCCAGAAAATTCCTGCTCATCTTTCAAGTACTAGTTAAAACATCCCTTTCTTTCTGTTGTGTCTTTGACTCACTATCCTTCTGCTCTACTCCTATCGCAGGGATAAATAATGGCTTGCTCATACATGTTCCTTGAAGTTAATATTTATTCTGATATATTGCAGTCAATGGTTGATATGTCTGACCCACTCATTTGTGCATTTCTTGTCTGGGTTGTTTTGTTTTCCCAGTGGCTTGCCCAGGGCTTGGTCCATAGAGGTGCTCAAGAAATATTTATTAAGTTTTTAAAAAGCACCTTTTGTGTACCCCTCAAATTAAAGTAAACCTATGTAAGGGGCCAAGAATGTGAACTTCAGTTGTTTGGTGAGCTGAAAGTTCAAACATCAAACAAATGCTTTCCCAATTCTTCTGCTGCTGTGCTCTGAACAGGATTTCCAAAATCCTTTTTATCTTTTTTTTTAATAGTTGATTAATTGAAGGACTCACCTCAAAGTCATGATGTGAGGGACCCAGTATTCTGCTCAAATCGAGACAAGGATTGAAGTCCTTTAACATTGGGATGAAGGGTCCCAAAGGAACGGTGACATGCTGGACGAGGAGGAAGACTTACCTATTATATATAATAGAAAAAGGTGTAGCTGACCTCAGTTAGATGTATTCCGCTCTGATTATTAAACCTTCACCATGCATGTGTGAGTGCGTATTTGGGGGTGGGGAAATGGGAGGAAAAGGGAAGAGGAGGCCTGAAACAAAAGCCATAGATAGTAACGGAAGCCTGCAACATCAAAGTACACTATAAATATTTACTGATTGATTGAATGAATGGAGGGATGAGAGGGTGAGTGTTTGACTGTGGGTTCAACAGAGAAATCTACTTTGGGGGATGGAGAATAAAAGAATTCTAGATTCTAGATTATTAATATTAAGAAAGCAATTAGAAAATGAAGAGGAAGGATTTAAAATAAGGTGTAAAAGGTGCCCCCCCCAAAATGAGAAAGAAATGGTAAAAGTATGTTCCATGGTTAGAAAACTAGGTTTTAAGCATACATTTTCCAAAGTGGACTCATTGGCATGATCTGACGTATTGGAAGATCCATGTAACTTTACCTAGTTTAAAAAAAAAGTATTTTGGGGAGCCTGGGTGGTTCAGTTGGTTAAGTGGCCGACTTCAGTTCAGGTCATGACCTCACAGTTCGTGGGTTTGAGCCCTGCATCGGGCTCTGTGCTGACAGCTCAGAGCCTGTAGCCTGCTTCTGGTTCTGTGTGTCTCTCTCTCTCTCTGACCATCCCCAGCTCACCCTCTGTGTGTCTCTCTCTCAAAAATAAATAAACATTAAAAATTATAAATAAATAAATGAATAAATGTGTTTAATAAATAGCTATATATGAGGCATTGAATTAGAAAAAAGAGGTTCATTCATTCAATGACAATTTTATAAGTTAAGTATCTATTACTATACCAATAAGGTCACGTGTGTCCAACCTACACAGTTGGCTGCTGTTTATGCAGGATCAACAATTCTATGTATGATGCATTTGGGTTCAGAATTAGAGAAAGTGAAGAGATTGTTTTCTGAGGAAAAAAATTCCTGTCAAGGACATACTTAGAGTTTAAACAGTGCATCCACTGAGTGGCTCAGACAATGTCATCATCATTTGATTAGATCAATTAATTAACTGGCCAGTTAATCAGAAAATAACTCTGGTGTGGCTGGGTGCTCTGTGTAGTGAACAGGAAATATCCCTATAAGTGTGCTACATCACACTCTGTCCAAAATCATAAAATTCTGGGGCACCTGGGCGGCCCATTCAGTTGAGTATACAACTTCAGCTCAGGTCATGATCTCGAAGCCTGTAAGTTTATTTTTTTTTAATTTTTTTTAATTTTTTTTTCCATAACATTTTATTGTCAAATTGGTTTCCATACAACACCCAGTGCTCTTCCCCTTAAGTGCCTCCTCCATCACCACCACCTCTTTTCCCCCATCCCCCTTCCCCCTCAACCCTCAGTTCATTCTCAGCATTCAATAGTCTCTCAAGTTTTGTAAGTTTGAGCCTGGCATCGGGGTCTGTGCTGACAGCTCAGTCTGGAGCCTGCTTTGCATTCTGTGTCTCCCCATCTCTCTGTTCCTCCCTTGCTCTCTCAAAATAATAAATAAACATTAAAAATTTTTTTAAATCATAAAATTCTGAAAGCCTTTCTACCAGCTAATTATTTAAATTTATACTATTTTCAAAAGAAAATGTTATGGAGCATTCTGAATAAAACTTTTTAAGAGCCTGCTAAATGAATTTCAACTAAGAATAAATGTAAATAGAATAAGATATTAATGAAATGGATCCTGATTGTAACAACAAATTAAACTTAGGCTAAAAAGTGAAATGAGGAAAAGAAAGCTAGGACCAAGGGATTAACTGAAGAAAAGAAATACATTTTACAAGGTACTGATTTTGCATATAAAGCCCAGATTAGGTCAGAAAGTGCTCTGTAATATTTAGTGATCAGGGTTCTTACGCGTTCTCCCTGAACTAAACGTGTACTGTAGTTTCTCACGGCAGGCTTCTTTTCTTTTTTCAAGTGTTTTGAATGATCAACACTTACTGCTAAAAGCTCGAGGATTTGCCTGTTTCCTCTTTTTATGCCTTCCACATTCATCTGCACGGTCCCGGAAAGCCTTCATGCCAGCCATCCCACTCCCTATTCCATTTCCTATATTCTAGAACCAATCTCGCATCTAGAGTAAATTTAAAAAGCTCAGTGTGGGAGCTCTGCCTTCTCTGCGTGCCTGGCTTTAATATCTGGCCTCTTGCCTAATTGACATCTCTTTCTGCTCACGCTCCAAAGCTGAGGCCTCTGCTTTGGTTCTTGCTCTGAAATCTTATTTGACTCCCCTTGCCCTTGGGAACTCAACTGTTTCCTTGCTTTCCATGGTTCCCATGAATCCTGTTCCCTCAGTGTTATTTTATTGATGGATTTTCAACACCCAATGTTTCTTGGCTGCCCTGGCCTCCCATTTACTGACTGAATCCCACAATTCTTCCTGTATTCCCTTGGCCAAGCTTCTTCCTATGGCCGCCTGCTGGATATTCACAAGCACTCCAATAAGTGTCGGTATATGAGGAAGAGGTAATTTTTAGAGGCCATTATTTTAGATGTTATTCTCAATGAAAGTTGTGCATTAAAATCACCTTGGGGAGTTTTGGAAATAAATAACTGGCCTCAACCCATATTTAAGTTTAAATTATTTATGGATGAGTCTGATGCTGCCCATATTTAGAATAACACAAGGCTACAATCTTCATTAAGAAGATTCTTCATTCTTTAGCCTTTGTCTCTTTGCACTTTTTCTTTCTTTCCATTCTTCCTTCCTTACCTCTGTCTTTAAATTGCTGTATATATAGTGTCTAGCATATAGCAGGCACTCAGAAACTGACTCCTCCCTTATTGACCGCGAGGAAGATGGAAGCTGCGTGGAAAGACCAGGAATTCTGAATGTACTTAGTGTGGCACATCTCAACGGGAATGTGATCTCATTTTCTATAGTAGTTGTTCTCAAATTATTTGGTCATAGGACCCATTGGCAGTGCAAAAACTCGAACTCCAAAGAAACTTGGTTTATGCGTGTTGTATCTATTAATATTTACCATATTAGAAATTAAAACAAAAACTCAAAAACAAGAATACACAAATACATTCCATTAGCATCAGAATGATGGCATCGTCACTCATCAGGTAGCCTCCTTGTACATTCACAAGAGAATATGAGAGAAAAAGGCCAAAGAACATCTCAGGTTTGTTATAAAAATAGTTCTGACCTCATGGATCCCCTGAAAGGGTTTCCGGGACCCCTGAGTTCCCCCCCAGATTACCCTTTAAGAGCGGCCACTGTATAGGGATAAAGACTGATGGGAGAAGTAATTCTTGGAAGAAGGGTGGGAAGTGAAAGGAGTGGATTAGAGTCCCAAAAGCAGGCATCTGGGATAAGGTCAAAGCCAAAGCAGCAAAAACAGATCTGGGAACAAGCCCAAAGACTGCCTGTGGGTGAGCTAAGATCGTATGAATTGGTAGGCAGAAGTTTAAGTAATTCTGGTTCATAGCAAATATGTCTAAGTTATACCTGAGTATTCATCCTTGTCTTACATACCATTTGCATTTAAGTAGCCATTCATTTAAAAAAAAAAAAAAAACACAAGACAAAATGGAGTTATTTACGCTAATGCTAAACCCCGTGTCACCAAACTGGGACTTAATTTAATTACAGGTTCAGCTTTCCCAGAAATGGAATCTTAAGGCAGTGAATCAGAAATCACCTGACCAGCACTAGCTAGGTAATCTACCTGATAGACCCCTTCCACGCACTAAGGGAAAGTGACCTTGTAATAAAAAAAATACTTTTCTTGGTCTAGTAGGACTTCCTTGTCTCATTCCCCCCTGCCTATAAAAGTCATTTTGTACAGCTCCTTGGAGCTCCTTTTTAATCTGCTAGATTAGATGAGGCTCAATTCATAAATCACTGAATAAAGCCAATAAGATCCTTGAAACTTATCCAGTTGAATTTTGATCTTCAGCAACGTTGATTTAAAATACGATGTTTTGAATTGTAAAAAAAAAAATTATGTAGAAAGCATAGAGTTGGCCGTGCTTTCAAAGTTCTTCTTTCCTCTGTGATTCATACCTAAAAATAGCTGAGTCAAACATGGATGGAGTCCCTCGGTCTGTGCCTATCTCTCCCTAATCTAGACCAGTGGGTCTCAAACTTCAGTGGGCATGAGAATTGCCTGGAACATTTGTTTAAATGCAGATGCTACAACTCAGAAGGCCCGTGTTTTACACACCTTAATAGTTGCTCAGGTGCTTTTGAGCAGGTGGAAGACATTTTGAGAAAGAGTGCCTTGTGCGAGGTAAACACAGCCCTCACATGGTGGCAGGCATTACCTAGGTGCCTAGAGGGAGGTGTAATGTGTCTCATGGATTTTCGTCTTGCACCCCACTACCTAAATTAGATTGAGAAGAATCACATCCCTCAATCACAGAGTTTGGGTTTGGATTTGAAAATACTCTTGAAAGTGTCAAGGGCATCCTTCCCTCTGGCCACTTGAAGAGTGTATTCTAAACTGAGGGTTGAAGGGGAAGGGGGAGGGGGGAAAAGAGGTGGTGGTGATGGAGGAGGGCACTTATGGGGAAGAGCACTGGGTGTTGTATGTAAACCAATTTGACAATAAACTATTTAAAAAAAAGAAAAAAAAAAAAGAAAGTGTCAGGGGTAAAATGAAATTCTCTGAGACACCCTCTTTGTTAGGTGCCTCCTGTCAACATCGAGCTAACCTGAAGAAGTCGAAGCACTGGGACATCGGGTGTTCCTTGTTGCGGTGGGAACGGCCAGTGTGGGACAGCATATGCTGTTTATTCTTCCGGAAGAAGGAGGCAGGAGGGGGCTATTTATTGGTACCAAGTAATCGAATGCTAAGGAAGACTGGCAGTTGGGTTAGAAGGGCTGAGACCACTCTAGACTTGGCCATTTCTTTGAGTCAAGGTTACTTTGTCGTAAAAGAGGGTAGTAAACTCAACTTGTTCCTTTTTTATCCACAACTCTGGAACAAATGCTCCCGATCAAAAAAGCCTACCAAACAAACAGGGGAGGTGACCGAGCCGTTCTGGCGGGTGAGGACTTTCCCAGCAGCTCTCTCTCTCTCTCTCTTTGCTGACGAGGAGGGAGGTTTTTATTCCAGTCACTGTGGGATGCAGCAGACTTCCTCTGTTGACACCCACAGACTGGTAACATTTTCATAAAAAGAACATGATTTTGCATCTTAATCTCTTGATAGAAATTTGGCCGATAGGAGAATTATTTTAATGGCTACGTTTTTAATGTTAGAGTTCAGCAGATCAAGGTGGCTGAGATTTCATTTGCCACACGGTCATTGTTGTAAATGACAGGGGGACACTGTGGAAAGACAATGAGAGGTAACACAAAAGCAGCCGTGGGGGCTGGGAGGTGGTAGGGAAGCAGGCGGAAGAAGCAGGGGCGTGTTGGGGAGAGGAGAAGAGAGGACCAGAGGGCAGGGGAGGGAGCTCCAAGGACTTCTTGTTCCCACTATGCTGTTCATAGCACTGTGTGACTATTGTCCATCAGATTGTAACTTTCAAAAGCACAGGACGTTTTTATCCACAGTCTCTTTGACTGAGAGCAAATTACCTATTGAAAGGCAGGGGGAAAAAAACAATGTTTGCTCTTTCAATAATGAAGATTACGGGTCATATCCCACAGAGAAATTGCAGAGCACAGTTTGGGCCTTCTGTTCATTGCTCTGTCAAGGCTTAGCAGGTATGCTTTGTCCCAAAGGCCCCCCCCACAATCTGTGAGCAAGCCACATGACGGTGATCAGAGTATTTCTTCCTCAATTATAAATGATAATAGCAAAAGTTTTCTTTGGTGAACGATTCTTTTTAAAAATGCCAAGAGCCAGTTGGTAGAGTAACTGTAGAATGAGTCTCTTGGGATGTTCTTCTGTCCTTGTGGAAACAGCAGGGACGGCATGGGTAAGAGGACCGTGGGCTCTTCCTCCACTTCCATCCCAAAGGCCGCATAAGTCACGTCTGGCTTTGGAGAAAATTCACAGATTCTGAGGTCTTGATGTTGGTCAAAACCTCATTTTTAAGACTGTGGCACTCAGCTCAGCTAACAAGCTGAGTTAACCAAGGGGCCAGGTAGAAAGTAACTCCGTCCACATGCCTTTTCAGATTTCTGCAACCACTGGGGGTGGTTGGAGTACTCTGATCATTGTTAAAGCTGAGAATGCTTAGGAGATCCTGAAGGAAAGAATGCTGTTGTCAACCACACTCTATTTAAAAACTAGGGGCTCTGGGGCGCCTGGGTGGCTCAGTCAGTTAAGTGTCCAACTTCGGCTCATGTCATGATCTCGGGCTCATGAGTTCGAGCCTCACGTTGGGCTCTGTGCCGACAGCTGAGAGCCTGGAGCTTGCTTCAGATTCTGTGTCTCCCTCTCTCTCCGCTCCTCTTCTGCTCATGCTCTGTCTCTCTCTCTCTCTCAAAAATAAATAAACATTAAAAATTAAAAAAAAACCTAGGGGGTTGGACACTGTGTCCTCTTCAGCTTGGTGTGATTGGTTATAGATGGACCAAGGCTATGGTGAGAACAGAGGGGTACAGCACATGTGAGTACACACACACATACACACATGCAGAGAGAGAGAGAGAGAGAGAGAGAGAGAGAGAGAGAGAGAGAGAGAGAGATTGACTTTAGAGGAGTTGGTTACAGGATAGAAGCCCATTTACTATTCATCTTATAGTTCCTTCCTTTATATATATAAATATCACATCTTTTTTATCCATTCATCTGTTGATGGACATTTGGGGTCTTTGAACAGCACACCTATATCCCTCAGCTAAATACCTAGTAGTGCAATTGCTGTGTTGTAACGTAGTTCCATTTTTAATTTTTTGAGGAACTTCCACACTATTTTCCAGAGTGGTTGCACCAGTTTGCATTGTATTCCCACCAGCAGTGCATAAGAGATCCTCTTTCTCCGCATCTTTGCCAACATCTGTTTTTGTCTGAGTTGTTTATTTTAGCCATTCTAACAGGTGTGAGGTGGTATCTCAGTGTGGTTTTGATTTGTATTTCCCTGATGATGAGTGATGTTGAGCATTTTTCCATGTGTCTCTTAGCCAGCTGGATGTCTTCTTTGGAGAAGTGTCTATTCATGTCTTTTGCCCATTTCTTCACTGGATTATTTGTTTTTCAGGTGTTGAGTTTGATAAGTTCTTTATAGATTTTGAATACTAACCCTTTATCTGATATGTCATTTGCAAGTATCTTCTCCCCATTCCGTGGGTTGCCTTTTAGTTTTGCTGATTATTGCCTTCACTGTGCAGAAGCTTTTTATCTTGATGAGGTCCCAATAGTTCATTTTTGCTTTTGTTTCCCTTGTGTCTAGAGATGTGCTGAGTAAGAAGTTGCTGTGGCCTCAATCAAAGAGGTTTTTGCTTGCTTTCTCCTTTAGGATTTTGATGGTTCTTGTCTTAGTTTTAGGTCTTTCATCCTTTTTGAATTTATTTTCGTGTATGGTGTAAGAAAGTGGTCCGGAGGGGGAAAGGGGAAGATGGGTGAAGGTCATGGAAGGGGGCACATGTGGGAAAGAGCACTGGGTGTTATATGGAAACCAACTTGGAAATAAACTATTTAAAATAAATAAATAAATTAAAATTAAAATTAAAAATTAAAAAAAGAAAGTGTTCCAGGTTCATTTTTTCTGCATGCGACCATACAGTTGAAACTGTCTTTATTTCACTGGATATTCTTTACTGCTTTGTCAAAGATGAGTTGGCCATATGTTTGTGGGTCCATTTCCAGGCTCTCTATTTTGTTCCATTGATCTGAGACTCTGTTCTGTGCCAGGTGATTTTCTTTTCTTCTTTTCTTTTTTTTTTTTTTAAATTTTGTGATCCTGGGTAGGATACTTAACTTTACTTTTTAATTGAATTATAGTTGATATACAATGTTATATTAGTTTCAGGTGTACAGCATAGTGATTTGACAATTCTATACATTACTCAGTGCTCACCACAATAAGTGTAGTCACCATCTGTCACTATACAGCATTATTACAATTTATTGACTATATTCCCTATGCCATATTTTTCATCCCTATGACTTATTTACTTTATAACTAGAAGTTTGTACCTCTGAGTCCCCTTCATATTTTGCCCATCTCCCACCTTCATTCCCTCTGGAAACCACCGGTTTGTTCTCTGTATTATGGGTCTATTTCTGTTTTGTTTGTTCATCCATTTGTTTTAATTTTTGGATTTTATAGGTGGTTTTCAAGTTACTATTTCATGATCATGCACTGGGTTCTTCTCTGCTTACATCTGTTTCTCTTTGAGTTCAAGTCACTGTGTGGCTTAATGGAGAGATCTTTGGACTGGGAGTCAGAAGAGTTTTTGCTTTCTTTTGCCTTATTTAGGTCACTTAATTTCTCTAAATCTGAGTTTTCTGTCTTCCAAATGGGGTTCTTAGGCTTGATACTTTCTAACATTCTTTACAACTCTAATATTCTCTGATTTTATGACTTTGAGGAGGAAAGGTTAGCCTGAAGGAGGCAGATTGAGGAAGAAGCCAGCATAAGGGGCAGTGTGCCATTGAAAATCTGTGCCACTTAGAAATCGTGCTCACAAGAGATGATTACAATCCAGTGGCATCCAATGGCATCCAACCCACACTTAATGGTCTTCAATACCACTGAGTTATGTTACATAAATACTGGGCAGTAGAGTAGTTCTTTCCCCTTAAACTTCCATTATTGCTACCCTTAAGAAATTTTTAATGTTTATTTATTTTTGAGAGAGAGAGAGAAGGAGAGAGAGTCAGAGAGGGCAGAGAGAGAAGGAAACACAGAATCTGAAACAGGCTCCAGGCTCCAAGCTGTCAGCACAGAGCCCGACACGGGGCTTGAACTCATGAACTGTGAGATCATGACCTGAACTGAAGTTGGACACTTAACTGACTGAGCCTCCCAGGCACCCCATGGCTGCTCTTTTAAAGAAAATATGATCTGTACTATGTAAATAAATAAAAAATGTTATTTTAAGTGAGGAATCAAGATGAAAAAGATCATTTCTTGAGTGAAGGTCCCAGGAAACCAGGTGGGAATCAACATGGTGCAAGCTGCATCAAGCAGGTCAATATCAACAGTCCTCAACCTCTCTCAGCATCCCACAGAGAGGAATGGTTGCATCTGGCATGGTAGGACCCATTAGGGCTTATGGTTCAGAGAAGGTACTCATGTGCCCCTCCCACTTCACTTGGTTATAAGTCAAATATGAGAGTGACCATTCAGAGGTTGGGAGGTTATAGAGGATATGAGCTTGGATATCAGCTTTTCAGGGCAGTTGCATGTCCTCACTGACACCGCTTGTAGAATCTGTGGTACATGGACACCCTGAGCATGTCCAACAGATGGAGGGAGGAGGAGCCACCAAGTGAATCCTGCTCATTGCTGGGCAACTTGAAGAGAGCTGTGGGGGCGGGGGAAAGTGTCAGGTGGATGGTCTCCTTTCCATACATCTCCTGCAGGAAGCTTTCCTTAATGACAGTAATTCATGTTGCTTTCTCTTTTCCAAAATTTCATTTGTACCAATTGCCTATAGTGTGTAACTCAAAATTGATTGTATTGGCATGAGAACATTGATATATCTCATTTAGTATACTAGAGGGGGTCAAAAGGTACAAACTTCCTGTTATAATATAAATAAGTCATGTAAATGTAGTGTATAGAATGGTGCTTATAGTGAATAATGCTACGTTGCATATTTGAATGTTGCTGAGAGTAAATCTGAAAAGCTCTCATCACTAGGAAAAATGTATATCATGTATGATGATAGATGTTAACTAGACTTACTGTGGTGATCATTTTGCAATATATACAAATATCAAATCATTATGTTGTACACCTGAAACTAATGTAGCATTATTTCTCAACCATACCTCATAAACAAATATATGATTTAATACTGACTTCTTTTACATGCAGTTCCATTTGACCGAGTCTTATCTGTCAAAACATACCCAGAATATCCTGCTGGTAGAGATTGTGTGGGGGGCTGGGGGAGTGCGAGGGTGTTTTCTTTGTCTCCCCAGTTGCTACAGAATAGACTGCTTAAAAATCTTTCTGTTAATTCTTATCAATTAATGGAATACGAAGTGTTGTCTAACAATTAGTTCATGAATGTCTGGTAGAGTGTATGAAGGGACTGCCAAGGACATATTCTGCAGCTTGGTAATTCAGGACCTACCTTCATAGGAAAGGAAATAATCATCTCTTTACTTTTACTCTTTTCTGACCATTACTTTCAAAGGTGCATCTTCTTTCTCCTTTTCCAGGGATTAACCAAAGAGACAAACCTAGCTTCACTCTTGATTAAACCTGAAATATCAAGTTTCATGTTGGAATTGTGAATTTATTTTACCGACAGGTGACCTGGCCCCGATCCAGGGACCAGCGTCTACCCACTCAAGACCTTGCCCTACATCCACATCCACATTTCACCTTACAAGACCGCTGACAATTGCTACCCTCTTTTGTTTACCTAGGAATGGATTGGGCCTTGGATCACTGTCCACCTCTTTGTTCATGTGTTTCTTGTGGTTGCCACAGTGAACTCCATGGAGTACTAGCTTCTCAAAATTAAAAAAAATCTGATCAAATAATCTGGGTTAATATTATGTCTTTTACCTATTCTGAGAGAGTCATCAAGCACAATTTCATCTTAAGAGCATGAAGAAATTTTAGCATAAATTGACTTTGTCTAATTCAGAGCGTCCCCATTTTTTTTTGAATACGAAAACATTTTCAGAGGGATACTTTACAAAATCAGAACTCTAACTCAGGGTTACATTTTACCTGAACATCTCTGTTCTGAAGAAGAGTTTAGCAGAAAAATCCAGGACTAATTTTGGTAAAGTTTTATTTGGCATAATTTTAATGGAACTGGAAGGGCAGAGGAGGCAATAGTGAGAAACGAACTGCCAACTGAATTTGCACATGGTCTTAAAAAAGAAGTGCTTTCAAATGCCAATGCATACTCATTCTTCTCAAGCAGAATATGATGATTTTGTCGAGTTTTTTTACATCAACAACTCATCAATCAGATAAGAAGAATTTGCAAAGTGAGCTCATGTTCAACATAGTTCTAGATACCCTGTGTGCTACATATCTCTTTTGTACCTCCACTCTTCTGTGTCCTGCTGTCTTAGGAAAATGACTTGTAGAGACCATATGGTGCTCCTTGTGCTCTATTTCCACATGGGTTTGTCCAAGGGGAAGTACCAGCAGGAGACTGGAATGATGACTTTGGTTAGCTACTCCCCCAGCTCTTCTTCTGCAGGTCCGTGGAGGCTGGCCATAACCCCCTCCTGAAGGTCGCAGCCCTCCCCACATAGCTTTCTCTGAGTCCAGGTTCTGATAAGCACACCTTCTCCTCACATTCTCAAGACTATGGCTGGAGGGCACTTGGGTGGCTCAGTCGGTTAAGTGTCCATCTTCCCTTCAAGTCATGAACTCACGGTCTGTGGGTTCGAGCCCCGCACCAGGCTCTGGGCTGACAGCTCAGACACCGAAGCCTGCTTCGGATGCTGTGCCTCCCTTTGTCTCTGCCTCTCCCCTGCTCATTCTCTGTCTCTCAAAAATAAATAAACATTATAAAATTTTTTTAATTAATAAAAAAGACAAGGGATGCTAATAACACTTCACTGTAACCTGTCCCTCATAAGGCACTACCCATGTGTGAGATCCCTAAATCCTGACCTCATCTTGGTTAAAAGGTCCCTTTATGAAAATCTCCTTAAATTACCCAATTTGAGTATTTCACCAAGTTCTGTCAGTGCTCTGAGTGATATACTCTGGGAAATTAAAATAATAATAATAATAATAATAATAATAATAATAATAATAATAATGGTAGTGTATAAAACACTAGCTCTACCTTCAGGAAGCTTACAGTCTCATGCTGTAAAGTTACCATTGTGGGAATACAGATTAGCACACAGACAACATCCACTGTTTCAGGTGAGAGATGCTATAGACTAGTTAGGTTTTTTTCTCCTTTTTTTATTATGTAATAGCTTTACTGTGGTATTAGTGATACGCAAATAAAATGCACATATTTAAAGTGTATGATTTAATAGGTTTTGACGTATGTATATACCCATGACACTGTCAATAACATCTAACCACATCAGAATAATAAACTTATATATCACCCCCAATAATTTTTACACATCCTTTTGCAATCTCTCCTTCCTTCCCAGCTCTCCCCTCACAAACACCTAGCCCCCTATACCACTGAGCTATATTTTGTTAATATAGATTAATGTTCATTTTCTAGAATTTTATATAAATAGAATCATAAATGACTATGAACTCCTTCTTTTTCTGTTTATTTTCACTTAGCATGATTATTTTGAAATTCATCCATGTTGTAGTGTGTATCAATCATTCATTCCTCTTTATTTCTGAGTAATATTCCATTCTATGGATATATCACAGTTTATTTATCCATTTACCTGTTGATAGATATTAAAGCTGTTTCCAGTTCTTGACTATTATAAATAAAGCTGCTATAAACATTTTCGTATGAGTGTTTGTAGGGACATGTGTTTTCATTTTGCTTGGGTAAATACCCAAGCTGAGTTGCATGGGAGGTGTCTGTTGAACTTTTGAAGAAACTGCCACATTCTTCCAAGGTGGTTTTATATTTCCACAACAGTGCATGGGAGTTCCAGTTTCTCCACATCCTCACCAACCACATGCTGTGGTCAGTCTTTTTGATGTTATTCATTTGAATAGATGTATAGGGGTATCTCATTACCTTTCTAATTTATATTTCTCTAACAATTAATACTGTTGAGCATCTTTTTATGTGCTTGTTTGCTAACTGCATAGCTTCCTGAAGTGGGTGTTCAAATCATCTGCCTAATTTTTTTTACTGAGTCTTTCTTAAAATCTGTTGAGCATTGGGACACCTGAGTGGTTCAGTCGGTTGAGCGTCTGACTTGGGCCCAGGTCATAATCATGCAATTCACAAGTTCGAGCCTGGGGTTGGGCTCTGTGCTGAGAGCTCAGAGCCTGGAACCTGCTTCAGATTCTGTGTCTCCCACTCTTTCTGCCCCTCCCCATTCTCTCTCTCGCTCTCAAAAATAAATAAAAACATTTATATAAATAAATAAATAAAAACGATTGAGCATTGAAAGTTCCTTTTTTAATTTCTTTTTAAGTTATTTTTATTTTATTTTATTTTATTTTATTTTGAATTCCAGCATAGTTAACATCCAGTGTTATGTTAATTTCAGGTGTACACTATAGTGATCCAACGGTTTCACATATTACTCAGTGCTCATCAAGATAAATGTACTCAATTCTTTTCACTCATTTCACCCATTTCCCCACCCACGTCCCTCTGTTTGCTCTCTATAGTTGAGTCTGTTTTATGGTTTATCTCTTTTCTTCCTTTGTTTATTTGTTTTGCTTCTTAAATACTACATATGAGTGAAATCATATGGCATTTGCCTTTCCGGCATATTTTGCTTAACTTTATATGCTCTAGATCCATCCATGTTGTTGTAAATGGCAAGATTTCATTCTTTTTTGTGGCTGAATAATATTCTGTTTTCTATATATACCACATCTTCTTTATCCATTCATCTATAGACTGCTTCCAAAATTTGACTATTGTAAAAAATACTGCAATAAACTTAAGGATGCATATATCTTTTTCCATTAGTGTTTTCATATTCTTTGGGTAAATACCCAGTAGTGTGATTTACTGGTTTAATTTTTTGAGGGACCTCCATACTGTCCTCCATAGTGACTATTGCAACAAATGGTATTGGTAAAACTGGACAGCTCCATGCAAAAGAGTGAAACTGGACCACTTTCTTACACCGTACAGAAAAATAAACTCAATATGGGTCAAGGTCCTAAAGTATGAGACTTGAAACCATAAAGAACTTGCCAAACTTCACACCCAAAAAACAAATAATCCAGTGAAGAAATGGGCAGAAGACATGAATAGACACTTTTCCAAAGAAGACATCCAGATGGCTAAGAGACACATGAAAAGATGCTCAACATCACTCATTATCAGGGAAATACAAATCAAAACAACACTGAGATACCAGTCATACCGGTCAGAGTGGGTAAAATGAACAAATCAGGAGACTATAGATGCTGGCGAGAATATGGAGACACAGGAACCCTCTTACACTGTTGGTGGAATGCAAACTAGTACAGCTGCTCTGGAAAACAAGGTGGAGGTTCCTCAAAAAACTAAAAGTAGAACTACCTTATGACCCAGCAATAACACTACTAGGAATTTACCCAAGGGATACAGGAGTGCTAATTCATAGGGGCATATGTACCCCAATGTTTATAGCAGTGCTTTCAACAATAGCCAAATTATGGAAAGAGCCCAAATGTCCATCAATTGATGAATGGATAAAGAAGATTGGTTTAAATATATGATGGAATACTACTAGGCAATGAGAAAGAAAGAAATCCTGCCATTTGCAACAACGTGGATGGAACTGGAAGGTATTATGCTGAATGAAATAAGTCGGTCAGAGAAGGACAGATATATGTTTTCACTCATATGTGAAACTTGAGAAACTTAACAGAAGAGCATGTGGGACGAGAAGGGGAAAAATAGTTTCAAAGAGAGAAACAAACCACAAGAGACTCTTAAACACTGAGAGAACAAACTGACTGTTGATGTGGGGAGTGGGGGAGAGCGGAAAATGGGTGATGGGCATGGAGGAGGGCCCTTTTTGGGATGAACGCTGGCTGTTGTATGTAAGCAATGAGTCAAGGGGACTCTACCCCCAAAACCAAGAGCACACTGTATACACTGTATGTTAGCCAACTTGACAAGAATTTATATTTTAAAAAAAGAATGCCATCTGAAAAAGAAATCTTAGAAGAGAGTACAGGCAGTAATTTCTCTGACATCAGCCATAGCAACATCTTTCTTGATATGTCTCCTGAGGCAAGGGAAACGAAAGCAAAAATAAACTATTGGGACTACATAAAAATTAAAAGCTTCTGCATAGAGAAGGAAAACAGTCAACAAAACTGAAAGACAACTTACCAAATGGGAGAAGATATTTTCAAATGACATATCTGATAAAAAGTTAGTATCCAAAATGTATAAAGAACACTGAGAGTTCTTTATACATTCTGGATAGAAATTCTTGTGTGTGTGTGTGTGTGTATGTATATAGCATACATGTGACATCATATATATGATTTAGTCACAGTATACATCTCCTCTTTTCATGCTCTTTAACAGTATCTTTATAAGAGCAGAAATTTTAACCTTGATTAATGTTCCATGTGTCAATTTTTTTTTCTTTCATGAATCATTGATAAGTGTCCCATCTAAGACATCATTGCCAAATTCAAGGTCATGGAGGCTGTCTGCTAAATTTGTTTTCTAGAAATTTTATGGTTGTAAGTTTTACATTTAGGTCTATGATTTATTTTGAATTAATTTTTGTATGTGATACTAGAAATGTATTGAAGGGTTTCTTTGTATATGAATATCCAATATAGATATCCAATTATTCCAGCGTTATTTGTTGAAAAGATTATTTTTTCTCTACTGATTTGTTTTAGCACTTAAAAAAAACCTGACCATATATGTGTGGGTCTATTTTAGTCTCTCTATTCTGTTCCTATTTGTGTATCTTTACACAAATGCCATACTGTATTGATTACTCTAACTTTATAATATGTCTTGAAGTAAAATAGTGTAAATCCTCCTTGCTTTTTGTTCGCTTTTTAACTTGTTTTGGCTATTTTAGGTTCTTTGCACAAACATACGAATTTTAGAATCAAATTGTCAGTTTTTACAAAAAGCCTGCAGAAATTTACAATGGGATTGTATTAAATCTAGAGTCCAAGTAGGGGAGAATTGATAGCTTAACAATATTTAGTCTTCCAATCCATAAACACAGTAGACTGTTCCCTTTATTTAGGTCTTCTTCAATTTCTCTTACGAATATTTTGTAGTTATTCACATGTAGGCCTTTGATGTTTTTTGTTAGATTTTTTACCCAAGTATTTCATATTTTTCAGTCCATTATAAGCGGTATTATTTTTATTTCAATTTTCTTATTGTTTCTAGTATTTAGTATATCAAAAATACTTTGATTTTTGTATGTTGATCTTTGATTCTCCACTCTTGCTAAATTCACCTATGAGTTCTGATAAATTTATTTTGTAGATTCCATTAGTTCTCCTACATATATGATCATATTTCAGATAAAGAGAGTTTTATCTCTTCCTTCCCAGTCTGAATGCTTTTATTTCTTTACTCTGCCTTATTGCTGTGGCTAGAACTTCTATTACACAGTTGAATAGATGTGATATAAATGGGCATCCTTGTTCGTAATCTTAAAAAGCATTCAATTTTGTACCATTTAGTATGATTTTAGCTGTAACATTTTTGTAGATGGCCTTTGTCAGGTTGAAGAATTTTCCTTCAGTATCTGGTTTACTGATTTTTTTGAATATTGTAAAATTAAGAATGAGTATTGGATTTTTGTCAAAAGTTTTTCTAGGACTATTCAGGTGATCACGTATTTTTTCTTTTTAGTTTGTTAATATTATGAATTCAGTTCATTGCTTTTCTTTAGTGTTTATTTATTTTTGAGAGAGAGAGGGAGACAGAGTGCAAGCAGGGGAGGGGCAGAGAAAGGGGGAGATACAGAATCCAAAGCAGACTCCAGGCTCTGAGCTGTCAGGACAGAGCCCCGTGTGGGGATTGAACCCAAAAACTGTGAGATCATGACCTGAGCCAAAGTCACAGCTTAACTGACTAAGCCACCCAGGCACCCCAAATTCATTGCTTTTTTAAATGTTAGGCCAACTTTGCATTACTTTGACAAGCCCCATTTTGTCATTATATATAGTACATGCTGTTGGATTTGATTTGTTATATTTTGTTTTGAATTTTTGCATCTGGTACATGAGGAATATTGTTCTGTGGTTTTCTCTTTCTTTGTAATGTCTGTCCGGTTTTGGTATCAGGGCAATTGTGGCCTCACAGGAATGAACTGAGACATATTTCACTGTTTTCAGTTTCGGAAGTGATTGTATGGAATTAGAGTTATTTCTTCATTAAATACTAGGTAGAATTCACCAGTGAAGCTACGTGGGCCGGAAGTTTCTTGTGTAAGGTCTGTAACCTAACTTAAAGATATTCAGTTTCTTTAAGAGATACAGGGAAATCTACATTACCTCTTTCTTCTTGAATGAGATTTTCAAGCAGTTTTTCAATTTTATCCACATTGTTGAATATTGTGGAATAGAATTGTTTATAAATTCCTTTAGTATCCTTTTAATATCTGTAGAATTTCTAGTGATGTCTCTTATTTCATTCTGATAAATTGTAATATTGGTAAATGTATCTTCTTTCTTTTTTCCTGGTCAGTATGGCTACAGTTTAATCAATTTCATTGATCTATTCAAAGAATTAAGTTTTGATTTCATTGATTTTTCTATATTTTTCTGTTTTATTGATTTCCTTTCTAATATCTATTATTTACTTTCTTTAGCTCAATTTTGGTTATAATTGGCTCTTTTTTTTCTAGTTGTTTAAGGTGGAAGATACAGTCATTGATTTCAGATCTTTTTCCTTTTCTA
Organism: Suricata suricatta; assembly: GCF_006229205.1. NCBI lineage: Eukaryota > Metazoa > Chordata > Mammalia > Carnivora > Herpestidae > Suricata > Suricata suricatta. The sequence goes on from NC_043717.1 coordinate 37,614,820, forward strand.
ATGTTGGTGGTTAGTGCTATCAACTTTCCCCCTAATTACTGCTGGACTGACATCGCACAAATTTTGATACGTGTGCTGTTATTTTTATTCAGTACACTATACTTAATACTTTCTCTTTTAATTTCTTCTTTGACCCATGGGTTATCCAGATGTGTGTTATTCAGTTCCCAAAATTTTAGGGATTTTCCAGAGATCTTTTCATTATTGATTCTAAAGGAAATTCCACTGTGGTTAGAGGACATACTTTTTATGACTTAGATCCTTTAAAATTTATTGAGCCTTGTTTTATGGCCCAGAATACAGTCTATCTTGGTAAATACACTATGTGCATTTGAAAAGAATGTGTATTTTGCTATTGTTGGGTGGAGTGGTCTATAAATGTCAATTAGGTCAAGATGGCTGAAAATGTTGTTTAAATCTATGTCTTAGCTGATTTTCTAGCTACTTACTCTATGAGTTATTTGGAGAGGGGAGATTTAAATATCTGACTATGTGCATTTACCTTTTCCTTTTTGTAATTCTACTAGTCTTACTTCATGCATTTTGAAGCTTGTTGTTAGGTGCATAAATTTTTAAGGTGGTCAGGTCTTCTTCATGAATTCATTTCTTAATCATGATGAAATGGCCTTCTTTATCCCTGATAATATGCTTTGTTTGGAAATGTACTTTGTCTACTATTAGTAACCACACTATATCTTTTGCTACCGTTTATGTTTAATTTATTTGCATCTTTATAGGAAGAATATAGTTGGATATTGCTTTTCATTCAGCCTGACAACCTCTGCTTTTCTATTAAGGAATTCCTATTTTTTACCTCATCTAATTATTAATATGGTTAGGTTTGAATCTACCATATTGTTATTTATTTTCTAATGTCCCATCTGAGCTTTGTTCTTTTCTTCCTTTTTCTTTACCTTCTTTAGGATTAATTGATTTTTTTAATGCTTCCATTTTATTTCCATTGTCAGCTTATTACTTATTTTAATAGTTGCTTTAGGATTTATTAAACTTATTATAGTCTACTTTCTCTTTTTGAGAGAGAAAGCGAGAGCATGAGTGGGGGAAGAGTGGAGGGAGAGAAAGAGAAAGAATCCTAAGCAGGCTCCATTCCCAGTGTGAAGCCCAATGCAGGGCTCAAACTCATGACTGTGAGGTTATGCCCTGAGCCTAAATCAAGAGTTGGAAATTTAACTGACTGAATCACCCAGGCACTCCTGTAGTCTACTTTCAAATGATATTATCCATTTCATACATAACAGTATATTTTCATTTCTCTCTTCCTGGCCTTTATGATATTGCCTTCATGCATTTTACTTATACATGTATTATAAGTTCTACTTTCCTTTATTATTTTTGTTTAAATAATCAATTATCTTTTAAGGACATTTAAATGATATTATGTATTTTCCATGTCTCCATTTTCTGTGTTCTGTAATCCACTGTGTAGATTCATATTTCAACCTAGTATTATTTTCTTTTTGCCTTAAGGACTTCATGTAACATTTCTTGTAGTGCAAGTCTCCTGGTGGAAAAATAAATTCAAAAACCTAAAAACGTAACTCAATTATTTATTAAAATGAGCCAATCTACAATACTCGTTTTGAGTTACAAATGATCTCTTCTACCCTGAACAGAAACTGCCTTTCCCTTAACATTTTTTTTTAATCCAAACACAGCTAAGATCTTTGGACCAACTTCAATGGGGTTTTATTATAACAGAAGCATATAAAACCTGGTCTTTTGAGGCAAGGGTTTGTATCCAGTGCCTTCTTAAAGTTACCTTCTAGATCGCTTGCTTGGATAGCGGTACCCTCTCTCCAGTCTGGACCTATTCTAAACTCTGACCATTTTTTCTACATAGCTTTATATTTACTTGGAATCTATCAGGAACATTCTCCATCTTTAGCTTCCAGTCTTGTTTCAGCAATGCTGAGTCCACCTCCTGACTTTTGTTTACACCCACTTTGTTTACTTAGGCACTAATGGAATAAGGCTAATTATAATGTTCAGTCTTATAGCATGTTTGCAGTTATTCAAAAGAACCATAATTTGAATTTTGTTGGATCAATAATGGGAGTGGGAGGGGATGAATAGTTTTTGCAGCTAACCATGTGACCGCATCAGCTTTCCATGCTTTCTGTAAATGCTGGATGTCACTTAATTGCCTTTTGCCTCGTTAATGTGGGGCTTTTCTTCTCGTGAATGTATCCCTTAAGGTAAACCATTCACACTATTTCACTCCTTTGTATTCAAGGATCTCTTGTAGTGGAGTGAGGTATTAAAATGCCTTCAGAATGGTGTTTCCTATGCTTGAGTTTCATTGGTAGACCCTGGATGATTATAAATCTCTGTTAATGAGTCACAAACAATGTTTTTTTTACTGTTTTCTCCTTTAGGTCAATGCTTGCCATGGGGAATAGACGGCTTTACCTCAACTGTGCTATGAAGTGGACTCTATAAAGACACTAAGTTTAGCCTATGTCATCTTGGATCCTAAAAGGTAATTATATTCAACAAGATAGATCAAATAAAATATACTAACAAAGGGACTAATTACAGAGGTATGGATGTGGTTAAGAAATCCCACGAAGGGCACTACTAGTGCCATTGGAAAACCACCATCACTTCTAGGCCTGATGTGGCAGTGGCAGTAAAAACCTAGGTCACTGGAGCCATACAATGAGGCAGAAGGGGAAGATCCCCAGCAGGAGCTATAGTCTCACAGGGATACAACCATGCCAGAAATATGCCACTGATGAATGGAGAAATCAGGAAGAGAAATACCCCAACCTCTATTTCTTGGCACTTTTCAATCCTCCATGAATGCTTCCATAGAAATGGCCTAAGCAGAAGTTGGCTGGCAAGGAGGCTTGGGTAATACAGTCTACATGACCCCCTGGGACATATAGCAGAGCCAAAAGGGGCATAGAATATACGTGATGGGGGTGTAAATAAAGTAAACCCAGCCAGAAACCTTTTGTCCCTTTCTGGATCCTAGCTGTGATGTTAGGTAATTATTTAACTATTCCGGGTTACAACTACAGTAAGACTAATAACCTAGCTAAGCTGTCATTTTACTGTTTTTCTTTATTATCCACAGCAACTTTATAAAACTTTGAGCACCAACTAAATTGTGTGGAATGATGTTTTTAAAATTATGTTGGATTTTTTAGTTTTAACAGTTTCTAGTGTAAAATGTTTTTCGATGCAGTCTGTGAGATGCATATCTCTATTTTAAAAGGGCCAGTGGGGGCACCTGGGTGGCTCAGTCGGTTAAGCCTCCGGCTTCGGCTCAGGTCAGGTCTCACGTTCGTGGGTTCGAGCCCGGCGTCAGGCTCTGTGCTGACAGCTCAGAGCCTGGAGCCTGCTTCCGGTTCTGTGTCTCCTTCTCCCTCTGCCCCTCCCCCTCTCATGCTCTGTCTCTCTCTGTATCAAAAATAAATAAAACATTAAAAAACAAGTTTAAAAGGGCCAGTGAACTCGTGTGGTGTGAGCCTACACTCACTGACCACTCCAATTTTAACTACTTTTAATGCGGAGAAACAAACAAGATCTCTGAGTACCCTTGTTGGCAGGGCTGTGTTTTTTAAAGCACTTCCTCAGAATACCACAGTTATTTGAAGGATGTGTCATACGTCTGCTGCTGGCTTAAGAAAACATGATGTGGAGGACATTCAGTTGCCTTTTTGAACTTACTCAGTTTTAGAAATGAGTGCTTGACAAAGGGATCTTTGATTTCATAAACTGAGACCCTGGGTGTGAGTCCCAAACTTCTGAGCTTTAAGTCTCCTCTATGACTCTGGAGTGAGTAGTTGTGTGGGCTGAAATGGATGCTTCAACCAAGGCTGACAGCTTTGGCTATGTGTGAAGTACTTCAACCTACTTGGTTCTCAGCCTCAATTACAAAAACTCCTGAGCCACTTAGTTCTTATACTATTGCAGTTCAGGTGCGCTCAACATAGATGGATTGAACCACCATAATGTGCCAGGTACTGAGCCTAATACTGGAGGATCAAAGAAAAACAAGATTTGGAAGCAACATTAAAGAAATGGACACATAAGCAGACTTTTCCAATATCATGTAGTGTGTGTGGTTATAGAGGTCGATATGGGGTATTTAGCTCACCTGAGTCATAGAAAAGCTTTCTGGTGACAAATAGATTTTTTAAAGGTTTCTGGATTTCGTATCTAGTGGAGCCATGGAAATGGAAAGAGTGGTGCAGACAGGGAGTACATCACGACTAAAGGTACAGAGACATGAGTCAGCATGGTGAGTGCTAGGAGTTATACCAAACATAAATAGTGAGGAAGGGAGTGGTAAGGAATTAGGCTGAGGGAAGTCAACAGGAAGCTGATGTCAGGTAGGATAAACTTGCTCAAAAGTTTGGGCAGTATCTGAGGTTCTCAATACCGCTTTAGGCAAATACAGAAGGGATTAGGTCTGGGAGGGGATGACACTGGAGACCAGTAGCGCAGGGAGAGTGAGTAGAAGGCCACCTATGCGATTGATGTTTCGGTCTTTCAGCCTCCCAAGAACAGGGATATCAGCAACAACTGACCCATGTGACGCGTATAATTTTCCGATCTTACGTCAGGAACTCCTGGACAAAAACCTGATTGGCAGTGCAGAAATCCAAAGCCATGGCTTAAAAAGTCAATTCTACTTGGCTTTGTGGTCCTGAAATGAGAAAAAACAATCCGGTTGACCTATATCCCTATTACGCAAGGAAATCAGACCATTTTCGCCCCAAATGCTTGCCGGTAACCTTTCCCTCAGAGGGTCATCTGCAGAGCAAATACTCAGTTGTTGAAGGGCAAACATAATTTTCTTCAGTTTGGGGATATTTGACGATATAATCTTCACCAGCAGTTTATTCAGAGCTGTTTAGGTGCGGGGGACCAGCCCACGCACTCCAGTCGAAGGGTCTCTGAGTAGGGGGTTGGTGTCGGCGCAATATCTATAAGAAAGAAGACAGACAACGTGAATGGTGGTAGGACCACACTTTACTAAGATAGTGTCATATATACCATAGGTGATTACATCTTTTCTTTAACGATTACATAGTTTATGGTCCTTGAAGTAAAGACATGCTCTGGAAAGGATCGTTCTTATCATGGAAGAGAGGACAGGAGTAAATAACAGGAACAAATAAATCACTACAAGGGAAGGATTCCCTAACAAGAGTCTGTTTCTAAACATAAGATAAGCCTAAAGAACTTTCTCTGAGGAGTTGCACACTCCT
>NC_043717.1:37620162-37686401 GCF_006229205.1 Suricata suricatta
GAAACAACAAAGTAAGGGAAGGCTGGCGTCACTGATTGACCCAAGTTGATTCAAAGCCTAAAAGTATATGCCTCTTTGAAAAGCAACGAGAAAATCATAGACAGGATAAACAGAAGCCACATGTGCGGCCCAGGAGGCCAAATGTTGTTTCACGTCTTTGGACTTGTTCCGCAACTTCCCAAATAGTCCTCCTGCGCCCTGGAGGTGGAGCCGTCAATGGTCACTTATATAGACTCTCCTGTGCCCCGGAGGCGTAGCCATCAACAGTCCTATGCGGGAGGTTTTTTGGCCTACTGGACCCCAACATTTAGGTAGTTTATGGGATTCGTACTGGTAATGGTTATCTTTTTATAGCTACCTCTCCATTCTCCTTCCAGATGGAGGGGCTCATTACCAGTCCTAATAACAAGGGCTTTATTGCTGGACTTATGCTACAACCCTTTAGTTACAGGTTAAAATCTTCCCATCAGAAATAATTTTGAGTCCTAGCTGAAATTTTATCCTCCTCTCCATTCCAGCAAAATTCAATTTTCAGTTTGATTTTTTAAAATGTTTTTATTTATTGTTGAGAGAGAGAGAGAGAGAGACAGTGTGAGCAGGGGAGGGTCAGAAGAGTGGGAGACACAGAATCCAAAGACAGTCTTCAGGCTCTGAGCTAGCTGTCAGCACAGAGCCCAATGCGGGGCTCGAATCCATGAACTGTGAGATCATGACCTGAGCCCAAGTCAGAGGCTTAACTGACAGAGCTACCCAGGCACCCCTTCAGTTTGATTTTTTAAAGAAAAGATGGGGGGATATTCTTATCAGTATATGGTGTGGGGTCAATCGGAAAAGCCTATGAAGCGTGGAATGGGTGGCTCAGTCAGTTAAGCATCTGACTCTTGGGTTCCGCTCAGGTCATGATGTCATGGTTCATGAGCTGGAGCCCCGCATTGTGTTCTGGAATGACACGGTGGAGCCTGCTTGGGATTCTCTTTCTCTCTTCTCTCTCTGCCTCCCTCCCTCTCTCTCTCTCGCTCTCTCGCTCTCTCGCTCTCTTGCTCTCTCTTTCTCTGTCTAAATAAACAAATAAACTCTTTTTAAAAAAAGAAAAATACGACCGTTTGACCTATGGAAAAAAGCCCAATCCTAACTTGTATACCATAAACCAAAATTAATTTCAGATAAGTTGTAGATCTCATTGTGAACAAAAGAACAGTAAAGCTTCTAGAAGATAGCAAAGAAGACCTTCATTAGTTTGTGAAATATTTTGAAATAGGACACAAAAAGTACCAACGATAAAAGAGAAGTCTGATAAATTGGGCCACATTAATTAATAAATAAGACTACTTTAATAATTTATTTTCATCAAAAGACAGCAATGAAACTGAATGGGCAAGTCACAGAGACACAGATACAGAATATTACAAGAAAAAGATAGATACACCAGTGGAAAAATAGGCCAACTATTTGAGTAGGAATTTCACAAAAGTGGATAATCAAATGGTCATTAGTATATGAAATGGTGTTAAACTCATTTGTATTTGAGGAAATGCTAGTTAATACCATAATAAAATACCTTTATATACTTATCAGAATGACCACAAAAAAAAAAACCTGACAATACCAAGTTGGTATTGTTGAGAATGTGGGAGTGTAAATCTCTACAACCACTTTGAAAAGCTTTTTGGAGATATCTACTAAAGCTCCTTCTACATATATCATATGGCTCAGCAATTCCAGTCCAATGTATATAGTTAACAGAGATGTGTACATATGCATCCTAAAACATTTGTACAACTATGTTCATAGCAACTTCATTTTTAATAACCTAGAATGAACTGTTACACTAGCAGTCTATCAACTCCCAAATGGATAAATTACATTAGATTCCAAAATGGAATATTACAAAGCAATAAAAATGAATGTACCACTGCTACACACAATAACTGGGTGACTCTTTCAAAGATAATGTCGAGTGAAAGAATTCACATGCATCAGAGTATTTTTGTACGATTTCTTTAATGTATACTTCAAAAGTAGGTAAAACCAATACATAGTGGTAGAATTTAGGATAAGTGAGAGGAAGAGGCGATGATGAATGAAAGAGGATACGAAGTGGAGGAGTTTCTGATCTGTGTGGTTTCCAGGGGTATGCTCACTTTGTGGTTATTCACAAAGCTAGACACTTAGAATTCATATACGTTTATGTGAGTTTTGCTCTAATGAAAAAGTTTATGAAGTAAAAATTTGTTTTCATTTTGGAAGGATTACTCTGGCTGTTTGGTAAAGAACAGATTAGGAAAACAGATAAGAATGGACACAGGGTGGTCAATTAATTGACTAATGATTATTTCAGGCAAGAGATAATGGAGGATTGGACTTGGATGGTGATGATGGAAAAACAGAGACCAGAGCAGCCTGGAGAAATAGCTAAGAGAAGAAATTGGCAGGACGGAAAATGAGAGTAGGGACAGGATTTGTCAAGGAAGGTATGTGGCTTGCATAAATGGATGGATCATTCTGATCATCCCTAGAATAAGAAATCTAGGTGGAGATTTTTTTAATGGCAACTTTATTGAGATATAATTTGCATATCACAAAATTCACCCCTCAAACTATACAATTCAGTTATTTATAGCATATTTATAAACATATTCAGCCATCACCACCATCTAAATTTGAGAAGTTTTTCATCATCTGATAAAGAGACTGTATCACTCACCATTGTGCCAACCCCCCCCCCCCGCCCACCAGTCTTAGCAGCTGCTAATCTGCTTTCTGTCTCTATTAATTTGCCTATTCTGGACACTTTATATAAATGGAATCATACAGCATGTGATCTTTTGTGACTAGCTGCTTTCACTTAGTGTAACGTTTTCAACTTTCATCCATGTTATACCCTGTATCGATGTCCCATTCCTTTTTGTGGCTGAGTAACATTCCACGAACTAGATAAACCATAATTTATTTACCCATCAGTTGGTGGACATTTGAGTAATTTGCACTTTTTGGCTATTATGAATAATGTTGCTGTAAACATTAGTATACAAGTTTTTGTGTGGAAATGTGTTTTCATTTCTGCAGGATATAATCTTAGGAGTGAAATGGCTGAGTCATATACTAATTCTATATTTAATATTTTGAAGAGCTATAAATCTATTTCCAAAAGTGCTGCACCATTTTACAGTTCCACAAGCAATGACTGACGGTTCCAGTTTCTCCACATCCTTTTCAACACTTGTATGATTTGTCTAAAAAAATAAAAAATTATAACCATCATGGTGGGTATAAAGTGGTATCTCACTGTAGGGTTTTTTTTCAAAAATTTTAATGTTTATTTACTTTTTTGAGAGAGAGAGAGAGACAGAGTGTAAGCAAAAGAGGGACAGAGGGAGAGGGAGACACAGAATTCAAAACAGGCCCCAGGCTCTGAGCTGTCAGCACAGAGCCAGATGCGGGGCTCACACTTATGAACCACGAAATCATGACCTGAACCGAAGTGAGCCGCTTAACCTACTGAGCCACCCAGGCGCCCCTGATTGTACTTTTGATTTGCATTTCCCTAGTGACTAAAAATGTCAAATATTTTTTCCTGTGTTTATTGGTCATTTACACATCTTCTTTGGAGAAATGTCTATTCAAATCCTTTGCTAATTATTTAAAATTGGGTTATTTGTCTTTGTATTATTGAATTGTAAATGTTCTTTATTTATCCTGAATATAAGTCCCTTACCACATTTGTGTATCTGTGGGCTGTCTTTTTACTTTGTTAGTAGTGTCCTTTGAAGCACCAAAGTTTTTCATTTTGTGAAGTTTGATTTACCTATTTTTAATTTGGCCACTTGTCCTTTTGATGTCATATCTAAGAAGGCTCCTATGTTTTTAGCTAATGTTTTATAGCATTAGTTCTTACTTTTAGATCTAGGATTTATTTTTGATTAATTTTTGTTTATAGTATGAAGAAGAAGTCCAACTTTATGCTTTTGCATGTGGTTATACAGTAGTTCCAGAACCACTCTTGCATTGTTATGATAAATCACACTTGATTGTGGTGTGTAAAAGCATTTTATGTATTGTTGGTTTCAACTTGCTAGTATTTTGTCTGTTTCATTTTGCTTTTGGAGTATTACTGGCCTCATAGAATGAGTTGTAAAGTGTTCCTTCCTTTTCTACCTTTTCATAGATTTTGTGTATAGTTTGTATTCTTTAAGTGTTTGGTAGAATTCAGCAGTGAAGTTTGGGCTTCTCTTTGTGGGAAGCTTTCAAGTTACTAGTTTCATCTTTTTCTTAATATAGGTCTATTCAGCTTTTATATTTCTTCTTGAATCAGTATCAGTAGTTTGTATCTTTCTAGGTGTTTGTTCGTTTCATCTTTCCTATTGAATTTGTTGGCATACAGTTGGACACCATATTCTCTTTTGATTATTTTTATTTATATAAAGTTGGTAATGATGTTCCCTCTTTCTTTCTTGATTTTAGTAATTTGAGTCTTCTTTTCATCTTGATCATTCTAGCTAGAGACTCAGTTTGTGATATTTTAAGGAGCCAACTTTTGTTGTTTTTTTTTTAAATTTTCTCTGCCTTTTTTTTGGTCAGGAACCATCAAAGTTTTAGTATTTAATATTTAACAGCACAACTGACCAAGGTCCAAGATGTGGTTACCATGTTCAAGAAGGTAAGAGGAAAATCGCTCTATAAGCTGAAGAACATACATGTTATAATAGAAAACCTGTCTACACATAGTTGCTTCAAAAATTCATTTGGTCTTTTCTTTCTTACAAAAATGATGTTTCAGATTTCAGTGTAAATTAGCAAACTTCAACTCTTTGGTGTGGCAGGTATCATGTTTTTGCCTTCAGTTCTTCTACCCCAGCTTGTGTCATGAGGTGTGCAACATGTTTCTCCAGGTTGTCAATGCGACTACTCATGGCATCAATTCTTTTAACTATCTGGTCAAACATGGTCTGAAATTTATCTTGCATCTGTTTCAGGAGTATCTGTACCACTGAGGTGAGATCCTGTACAGTCTTGGGGTCCGTCTCAGCCATCTCCCTGGTTCTCAGCTTGACGATGAAGTCTCAAACCTCATCTACACTTCTGCTTGTCTGCTTGGGCCTCTCTGCTGTTTTTCTACTCTTTGTTTCATTTATTTCTGGTCTAAACTTTATCATTTCCTTTCTTCTGCTTGATTTGTGTTTAGTTCACACTTTTTTGAGTTTAATGTAGTGCAAATTTAGATTATTGATTTGAGATTGTTCTTGCTTTTTCAAATAGGTATTTACAACCAGGGGCACCTGAGTGGCTCGGTTGGTTAGGTGTCCAACTTCAGCTCATGTCATGATCTCCTGGTTGGTGAGTTCAAGTCCTGCATCAGACTCTGTGCTGATAGCTCAGAGCCTGGAGCCTGCATCAGATTCTGCATCTCCCTCTTTCTCTGCCCCTCCCCTGCTTGCACTCTGCCTCTCTTTCTCACTCAAAAATAAATAATAAACATTAAAAACATAAATAAAATAGGTATTTACCACCATACATTTCTCTCTAAGCACTGCCTAGGTGTATATCTTAAGTTTCTGTAGGTTGTATTTTTGCTTGTCATTCATTTCAAAGTATTTTCTAATTCGTCATGATTGCTACTTTGACCTGTTGGTTATTTAGGAGTGTGTTTAAATTTCACATATTTTTGAGTGTCCCAAACTTCCTTCCATTATGTGTTTCTTTTTTTAATGTTTATTTATTTTTGAGAGGAAGAGAGACAGAGCGTGAGCAGGGGAGGGACAGAAAGAGAGGGAGACACCGAATCCAAAGCAGGCTCCAGGCTCTGAGCTGTCAGCACAGAGACCAACATGAGGCTCGAACTCACAAATAGTGAGATCATGGTCTGAGCTGACCTCAGATGCTTAACCAACTGAGCCACCCAGGCACCCCCTGTTGCATATTTCTAATTTCATTCCATTATGGTTGGAGAACATACTTCGCATCATTTTAATCCTTTTACATTTTCTTAAAATAAAAGGCTTATTTGATGGCTTAACAGAGGTCTATCCTAGAGAATGTTCCATGAAAATTTGAAAAGAATATGTATTTTGTTACTGTTGGGCAGGGTGTTCTATAGGTATCTGTTATGTCAAGTTGGTCTATAGCATACTTCAAGTCTTCTATCTTCTTATTGATCTTTTATCTAGTTATTCTGTTACTGAAAATGGAGTGTTGGGGTCTTCAACTATTATTGTTGAACTATTGCTTCTTCAATTCTGTTAGTTTTTGCTATGTGTATTTTGGGCTGTGTTGTTATTTGCATGCATGTTTGTAATTGTTATGTTTTACTTATATATTCAGCCTTCTACCTTTATATATTTTCTTAATGTTTATTTATTTTTGAGAGAGAGAGAGAGAGAGAGAGAGAGAGAGAGAGAGAGAGAGAGAGAGAGAGAATGCAAACAGGGGAGGGGCAAAGGGAGAAGAGACACAGAATCCAAAGCAAGTTTCAGGCTCTGAGCTGTCAGCCTATGAACTATGAGATCGTGATTTGAGCCAAAGACAGATGCTTAATGGACTGAGCCACCCAGGCACATCATTCTTTTACCTTTATAAAGTGTCCTTTTATGTCTCTAGAGTTTTAGCTTCACCACAAAATTGAGTGGAAAATACAGAGTTCCCATATGTCCTCTGTCCCCTTCAGGCCTTGTATTCCACATCTTCAGCAGCATTTAGTGTTGTCAATGCTTTGGTGTTTGCCATTCTAATGGGTATGTAGCAGTATCTCATTGTCTTAATTTGCAATTCCCTAATGACATATGATGTGGAGCATCTTTTCATATGCTCATTTGCCAACTTGTATCTTCCTTGGTGAAGTGTCTGTTCAGATATCTTGTCCGTTTTTAAATCAGGTTTTGTTGTCTCATTGTTGAGTTTAGAGTATTCTTTGTGTATTTTGAATTACAGTCTTTCATCAGATATATCTTTTGCAAATGTTTCCTCCAAGTCTTTGGCTTGTCTTCTCATTCTCTTGACAGTATGTCTCACAGAACAGGAATTTTTAATTCTAATGAAGTACAGTTTATCAATTATTTCTTTCATTGATAGTGCCTTTTGTGTTGTATCTAAAAAGTCATGACCAAACTCAAGGTCATCTAGAAATTTATAATATTGTGTTTTACATTTAGGCCTTTGACTCATTTTGAGTTAGTTTTGTAAGGAGTATAAGATCTATGTCTAGATTTTTTTGTGTGTGTGAGTGGATGTCTGGTTTCCTATTTGTGGAAAAGACTATCTTTGCTCCATTATATTGCCTTAACTCCCTTGTCAAAGGTCAGTTGACTATATTAATTTGAGTCTATTTCTGGGCTCTCTATTCTTGTCCATTGATTTATGTAAATGTTCTTTCACCATACTACACTGACTTGATTCCTGTGTCTTTATAGTAATCTTGAAGTTGGTACTGTCAGTCCTCTGATTTTGTTCTTTAATATTGTATTTGCTATTCTGGGTCTTTTGCCTCTTCACATAAGCTTTACAATCAATTTGTATATATCCATAAAATAACTTGCTAGGATTTTGATTGAGGTTATATTAAATCTATATATTAAGTTGGGAAGAACTGACATCTTGACAATCTTGAGTCTTCCTACCCATGAATATGGAATATGTCTATATTTATTTAGTACTTCTTTGATTTTACTTGTCAGAGTTTTGTAGACTTCCCCATATAGATCTTGTATATATTTTGTTAGATTTATAGTTAATTATTTCTTTCTCTTTTTTTAGTGTTAATGTAAATCGTGTGTTTTTAATTTCAAATTCTAATTGTTCATTGTTGGTATGTAGAAAAGTCAGTTGACTTCTATATGTTAAATTTGTATTCTGTTACCTTCTATAGTCTCTTATTAGTTTTGGGACTTTTTTCCATGCATGTGATTCTCTGGGATCTTCTACATAACAATCATGTTATCTGGGAACAGACAGTTTTAATTCTTCCTTCCCAGTCTATATATCTTTTTTTCCTTTTATTATCTTATTCCATTAGCTAGAACTTCCAGTACGATGTTGAAAAGGAGTGTTTAGAGGAGACATCTTTGCTTTGTTTCTATTTTTTTTTAAATATATCTTATGTACTTCATTAAAAAAATAGATATAGCTTCCTTTAGCTCCTGAACACATACATGTTACATATATAATATAATATATATGATATATATACATGTTACATATATAATATAATATATATATACATAATATATATATAATAGCTGATTTAAAGCTGGTTTAAAGTCTTTGTGTAGTACGTCCAATATATGGATTTCCTCAATGACTGTTTCTATTGGCTGTTTTTTTTTCCTCTGGGCATGAGCTATGCTTTCCTGTTTCTTTGTGTGCCATTTATTGGTCAAAAATTGGATATTTTAAATAACTGTAATGTGGACACTCTGGAAATCAGATCCTTCCTTCCTTAGAGTTTATTATTATTGTTGTTGTTTGTTTGTTTAAGGACTCTCTTGAATCAATTATGTAAGTCTGAATTCTTTGTTGTGTACTGTGATGTTTGTTTTGACTGAAATCTTTGCTTAGTTAGCTTAGTAGTCAGCTAATGTTTGGATGATGCTTTCCTTAAATATCTGAACCAGTAAGTCTTCCTCTTTCTGCCAAAGTGCTGTGTGTGGGTGTTGGGGCACATCTTCAATGCTCTAGCAATTTAAAACTCTGCCTGAGCCTTTACTTACTGCTTTTACAGAGCTTCATAGTCAGACAGAGGTGAGAGATTAGGGTCTTCTCAAGTTTTTCCTGAACCCTGCACATGCATGGGCTTTCTAGATACCTGGGAATATGTCAACGATTTCCAAAGCTCCCTGTAGGAATCTCATTTCCCAGATTTTCCCTTTAAGTTACTGGCTATCCTTTTGCCTCAGGGAACTATGTGGTTAAACAATTGCCACTGATTATTTTTGACAGACTTCTTGGGAATGTGATTTTTCCTTGCTGAGGGATTGGAGTCAGGTCAAGTAAAAACAAACTCAGTGAATGAAGATTTTCAGGGAGCTGCCAGCCAGATCAAATAGTGATAACCCCTGGGAGTAAATCTTTTAGGTGTGCTCCCAATCTGTTCTTCCCCCTTCTAGTTGCTGCTAGGCTACTGATTTTCACAGCTACTGTGATTTTGAGGCTGCTGGTTTTCAAAGACTACTGACAAGCTGAGGAGATAGGGATGAGTATAAGTCAGGTTAAAACGACATAAAGCTCACTGTTCTTTCAGAGATTTAGCCATTTTTCTGAAATACATTGTCTTTGAGTGGTTGCAAGGTTTGAATTAATTTCCAGAGTTCTGAAATAATTGATTTTGACATGTTTCCAGTATTGTCATTGCTTTTATGGAAGACTAGATTTCTGAAGGTCTTCATGCCATCATTTCAGAAGTGCTTCTTTAGGTGCAGATTTGAAGGGAAAGGCAATGAGGTCAATTTTGGGCTAATTGAATCAAATTTGCCCTGGAGGAGATACTTAGTAAACAGTTAAATACATGCAGTATTTAATAGATGCAATTGTTAGCATTTATTTTTGGACTTCTGTTGAAGAAGGTTGACTTTTATCATATTTCTCAGTCTATTGCATGTTAACATCATTAGTTCACGCAAAGCCCATCTCCAGTATGTATGTATGTATATTAATTTATGTATATATCATTTCCATTCTTCCTCTGCCTCCATAAGCAATTATTCTGAATGTGTTTGATATCATTTAGCTCAAGAAATGTTCTCCTAAAATGTGTATTATTGTTTTGTGTTCATGTTTTGTATATGCGATCAAAAAATATTGTGCCACACACACACACACACACACACACACACACACACATCCCTGAGGGGTTCTTAAATTTGGCTGCACTTTATAATCACCTGTATTAATCTGACATCCAACTTTTAGCCCATATAAAAGAATCAGAATATATTGGGGGCAAGATTCAGGCATCACAAATTTTAAATTACCCCAGATGATCCCAATATGCACCCAAGTTTGAAACCAGTGATCTAGGGGCATCTGGGTGGCTCAGTCAGTTGAGCATCCATCTTTGGCTTAGGTCATGATCTCATCTCATGGTTTGTGGGTTCAAGCCCTTGAGTTGGGCTCTGTCCTAACAACTCAGAATCTGGAGCCTGCCTTCAGAGTCTGTGTCTCCCTCTCTCTCTGACCCTCCTCTGCTCATGCTGTCTCTCTCTCTCTCTCTCTCTCTCTCTCAAAAATAAATTAAAAAATATTTAAAAAAGAGAAACCAATGACCTAGAGCATTCTGTTTTTAAGTTTTTAAACCCAGCAGTATGTTTTTAAGATCGGTTCATATCTCTGCACATGTATCTGGTCCAAAGATAGGCAAATATTTTATGTAAAGAATCAGGTATTAAATATTTTCAGCTTTGCAGGTCCTTTATCATTTGTTGTAGCCTAACTTTACTGCTATAGTGTGAAAACAGTCATAGATAATGCATAAACAAATGGACTTGATCATGTTCCAATAAAATTTTATTTACAAGAAATCCCAAGCAATAGGAGGTGGGCCATATTTGGCACATCGACCATAGTTTGCTCTGATCAAGTTTCCAACTATTGGGTATCTCCATGGAATATATCTATTACATTTTTCCTATTCTTCCTTCTGGTTAGAAGCTAGTTTGTGTCTAACCCTTCACTACCACAAGTAATATTGAACCGAATATGTATCTATTTATCGATATCCTTTGGCCCCATACAACAATTTATTTGGGAATTACTGGACCATACAGCATACATACAGTTACTTTGATCACATAATTCTAGGTATTTCCAGAATGTACCAGTCTACAGTCCCACCATTAGAACATAAACTTTCTAGATGTTTACATCCACACCACACGTAGCATTATCTAATGGTCTAAAGTTTGCAAGTTTAATAGTTTACTTCACATTTCTGATTTTTCATTTGAATAATTATTTGCTAGTATCTGTCTCATTAAACTCTCTCTATATGCTCCGTGAGGGCAGTGACCTTGTCTGGTTTTGCCCACTATTCTATTCTAGCACCTAACACAAGCCTGGCCCATAATGGGTGTTTCATAAATATTTGTGAAACAAACGGATATGTGAGTACCTCTGTGTTAGCTGTACAAAAATGCTTGTTTCTTTATTGATAGGTTTGAGCTAGTGACCTGTGATGAATAAAGGAAACTTGGTTAGAGTAACTATATTGCTAACCTCCAGAGACGTAAGCCCTAGGAGAGAAGGCAAAAACATTCATTACGTTATTCACAAAATATTTGGAGAACTTATGCTATGTGCCAGACATTATGCACAATGGCGAGTGAGACAGATGTAACCCAGCCCTTAGGGGGCCCACAGTGTGATGGAGATGTCAGCAGTTTGAGCGCACAATCATCATACAGTGAGAGGAATGTTACTGGGGAAGTATCGGATACTCTGGAGGTTATTAGGAAGTGTCTCCTAACATAATCTAGTGGAAGTGAAGGAAGACAAATATGGTAATTATACAAGATGACTCCTTATAAATACCTAGAGTTTCCCTAGCAAGGGGATATTGAAAGAATTCAGGGCTTCATAGGAGAGAACAGTAAGTAATAATCTAGCAGCATAGTGCAAACAAGCTTGGATTGTAAGGACACAGGTTTGAGACGATAGAAGGGCACACATTGCCCAAGGCAAGAGGGACCACCCTTGTAATACCCTTAACATTCCTAAGGGCAGGTCTATTGCTTAAGGCTAGTTACATCCCATGTGAGGGTCCTGGGTCCTGGGTCTACTCTGTGATTGGTTAACAGTCTAAATGTTGTAATTGGATAAACCTGTCATTAATAATTGGATTCCTGTAACTCCCCCTTCCCAAACTCATAAAAGCCCTGCCCCACCTTTGTTCAGGGCTCTCAGCATGGATCCACCACGCCCGGTAAAGTCTGTGAGCCCGAGTTTAGGCCCCGGCGAGCCTAAACCCGTAATAAAGCCCTTTGCTTTTGCAGGCGTGACTCGGTCTCCCTGGCGGTCTCTGGGTTTTGGGGACGATAAAGAAATCTTGGGTACAACAGGATATGTCTTCAAGCGGGTCTGCAAACAGTAAAGTGATTTAAAGGAACTTAAGATAATTATGCTTAAATTTCCCCTTCCCCAATTATTCTCTTTTTGACTGCTAAATAGGAATTGCTGGACTCATTCCCTTTCACTTTATTACTTGTAAAATAAGTATATATCCAGGTTCTTAGAAATGTAGAGGAACTTTACTTCTTTGGCCAATGGCTGATATGATCAGTAATGAACACACAATCTTCGGCAAACCGTAACTGATCTCATGCAATTTTGAAGGTTTAACTGCTTTAAAAGAGATTCTGAATTCCTGGGAAAAGGGGAGCTGAAATGTAATGGCTTCAATTTGCTTAATGAGTACTTTCTCCCCCTCCCCACCCCCACATACGCACCCTGCAGAGTTTCACTGACTGTTATCAGAGATTTAAAATCTCCATAAAAATACACAATTTCCAAACAATTACTTCAGCTATCCTTGTTTATTCTTCCTTCCCTTTTAACATCATTTATTTTCATCTCCCTCTCCCTCTTTGCCCCCCTTTCCTTCCTTTTAAAATCTTAGCAAGCAAGGACTGATAGATCTTTATTTTTTGCTTTACTTTACCCTTGGAAAAAAAAACCTGAGGGCATCCGTTCCATGCTCTATATTGTTAGAGATAAAGGTGAAGTCCAGAAGTTGGACCAACCGGTCCACAGTCCTGTCCCATTCTCAGTGGGGATGGAAGGAAGAGATCAGTACAAATATCAAAACACAGTCCTACTTGAGGAAGAAAGAGGTAGGAAAACGAAGTCTGGCACAGAAGATTAAAAGCAACAACAATGAGCTACACAGACACCAGTATTTTGTGGACTCTCTCTTTTCTTGCTTATCTTTGATGACTGCCCTAGAATAGGTCTTAAGCCCTACTGCACTCAGAGCGCTGTGGCGGCTGTGACTGAGCAGGGGAAGCACCGATGTCTCTGGTGTGAGGGTTATTCTCTCTTACAGCTCCTCCATTCCAGCACCTATTCCATTCTCCACCTTTCTCGGCCCTGCTCCTCGATCTGAGAAGAGGCTCCCCATGGATGGTGTCACTAGACTCCCTTCCCCCAGGCTCTGGTTGGGTTTGGCCAATGGGAGGCACAGACATGAAATAGGAGGACAAAAGGAGAACGCGTAGAGGTATGCCTCCTGCTCACTCCCTTCTCGGACAGCAGCTGAGGTCTTCCATGACCACAGCTCCCTCTGGAAGGCCCTTCCCTTCTCCATGTACCAGCCCCCACAGGGTTCTTTTTTCTTCCCATATTCTCCTCGGGCCTACAGATGGTACGGGCTTCCTGCTGTGCTAATCTCCAGGTGCCTCAATATTCCTTGTTTGTTCTCAAAGCCCATTAGGTGGTCCCTTCATTAAAGCTCTGCATTTGAATCTTGGGAGCCGGATTCTGCTTCCTGGTGAGCTCCTGACGTGATGGTTCCCCTAGGTCGATCTGACAGTACTTTTGCAAACAGTACTAGGTGTAGGAAAGTACTGTGGAGATTTAAAGGAAGAAGAACAAAACTTCTGATCTGTAAGATCAGCCACATTGCCGAAACGGGACAGACGAATACACACACAGGGACATAAGTCCCTGAAACCAATAAACAAGAGCGATATCAACCCCATATGTACAGAGACAGGTGCAAGATGCACATAAGTAGGAAAGTGGGGGAGATAAACATGCTTCTCTGAATCTCTGTTCCTTCCACTGTGTGCCTCATAAATGCCTGCTCGTACCATGAGCTCTCTCATCTGCAAGACGATCATAACACGATGTCACTCCAGAGGGACCTATATTTTTGCTTGCCAGTCTCCGGGGAAAGGTCTTGCTGCTTTGTGTTTTGCTTGGTGAAGGTAATGCTTCCTTGTGGGAAAATCATTCTGTTCTAAGGTACTTTATGTTTTCCTGTTTCTCCAAAGTCTGTCATTTCCTAAACAGTGTGTATCTGTTTCCCTTTATAATGGCCCAGAGGAAGTAGGAGCACATTCCATTTAGGAGAAGGAAAAATAGCAGTTTTAACCCTATAAATATTTTGATGTTGTTGTTTTCTCAAGCAAGATAGTGGATCTCATTGCCTGATGGGCAAACGGCCCCCTCTCTGTAGCTTGCCTGGGTAGGTGCCCATGAGCGGGGAGCAAGAAGAGTCTTTGTGGACTGAGCCTACTACTCATCTACTTTGTATGCTGTGGGATGAATATCTTGAGCCACTTGAAGCCTGATGCATTTTCAGTCTTGTTTTAGCTGCGATGTTAAACTGAAGCACAGAGGGCTTTTCCTAATCTCCTCCCCCTGGGTGCTATTTGGGTGCAGGGAACCTCTTTTCTGTGACTTTGTTCTAGCCAGGCCCAGAAAAGCCCATTTTAATGGTGCCCAGGGATATGGTATTAGCAATAACTCAAGAGAGCTGACAGGGCAAAGATTCTTTTAAAGGCATCAGAGTTTTACCTCCTTTAAATTCTCTAAAGAATAGAAACACAAAGGACACTTTGGGAGGCCTGAAAGGTAGGGCCTCTCGTTACTGTACTGGAAACAAAGTTAATTTCACTGTACTTCAGAATTTGTTCATCTGTTTAACAACAATATATTAAGTACTGACTATGTACCAGACCTGCATCTCAAAGTAAAAAAAAAAAAGGAATGGTCTTGGTCCTCAAGAAGTTTATGGCCTGGGAGCCTAACTGTTCACTACCATTTAAAGGCAACCCCAGGGCACCTGGGTGGCTCGTCGGCTAAGCCTCCAACTTCGGCTCAGGTCAGATCTCACGTTTGTGGGTTCGAGCCCCGCGTCGGGCTCTGTGCTGACAGCTAGCTCAGAGCCTGGAGCCTGCTTCCCGTTGTGTCTCCTCCTCTCTCTGCCCCTCCCCCTCTCATGCTCTGTCTCTCCCTGTATCAAAAAATAAAATAAAACATAAAAATTAAAGGCAACCCCATATTTAAAAACAATTAAACATAAATAAAAATAAAGGCAACCCCAGATAACAACCTTCGTTGAACTGATTTCTTAAGTTGGTCCACTTGTTTTATCATAGGTCGTACGTAAGAGGTGGTATTATACACTGCAGCTTTATCTTCTTTAGTCATGACAACCACTCTGCGAGCTCAAGGTGAGTTTAATATCCTGCCCTGTACAGCTAAGAAGCCTATAAAATACTCTGTAAATCAACGGTTTATTCTGTAGTCGCATAGCTAGGGGAAGTCAGGCCCTAGAGTCCACTTGGAGAAAGGCATCTGCTGTCTCCACTTCACGACTGCCTTGCACGTGTCCTTTGTTACTATTTTTTGCTTGCTAATCTTATTGATCACCCTTAACGCTTTAAGCTCCTGAAAGCCTGGTGTCATATATTCCTTTGGACTCTCTGGAACATTTAACATCATGCTGAACATATTGTTGATCCATATGGGTTGGGTATATTGACTTAGCAAGATTTAAGTTAAAATCTGAGATGTGCTTGAAAGAACGGACACAGTAATTGAAACTCACCTCTCTAAGACTTACATATTTAGCAGGGTGTTGGCCTTGACTTCTTCCTTTGCAAATGACATTCTTCTGGATGGGTTTCATCTACTGTGGGCTAGGATAATTGGGAGGGGATGAGACTATTACCTGGGAGACTTAATGGCTGAAGATCTTACTCATACACTTCATTGGAAGTAAATGCATGAGTAATTCTCGCGTGGCTTACCCAATCCCTGGATTTCACTTGGGAGATTATGATTTTAATTTAACATATCCTGCCATACAGTGTGTGAAATATGCAGCCAGCAGTGATCTCTGTGAGATGAAAGGCCAGTTGTGTTTATTTTAAGAGACTTGCGGTTCCTTGCCAAAGCCAACATTCCAGGGCAATGAATAGCCTGAGTGAATCATTCAAAGTAGGTGAGAGGTCAGAAGCCTGAAGAAAAAAACTGAAAGCTGAAAGGTTTTCCTCAAATAGAAGGCATTTGAAAAGACATTTATAAAGCAGAAGCGATTATGGAAACAGCTCTTTCTTTCTCAAGATGAATCTTCAGCAGCTGGAGCCCAAAGATCTCTTCCTTGGCTTCAGCTAATTACTCCGGAGGTTGTTCACCTTTCCTGTCTCTGGACAATGGCCTCATCAGGGAACAGAAAAGTAGCCACATCCTTGAGGGCAACATAGACATATTATCTGTCAGAAACAGGCTGGCATACTGCCCATGAGGCATGACTCTGGTAAGGGTCCAACAAACCTTCACAGCCATCTCTAGTTTCCTTCTGCATCAAGCATTATGGAATGCCAACAAGGGTCCTGGCAGGACCTTAAAGGTTGAGGATGTGACAATTATTATTGAGTACCTACTGGGTAGCAAGTACTTACTTAATCTTCACTCATCCACTAATGTGGATATTTTAAACTCCCTTTTGATAGATGAGGAATCTGAAGTCAGGTAGGTAGTTAATGTTCAAGAGAAGATTCAAAGCTGAGAAGGATGGAAACAACCCATTCTATTACCATCAGCTAAATAGCTAGAATAACAAGAGTACACCACTCATTCTCTGGCTATATGAAATGTAGCCTCTGTCCTTATATGAAAGACAAACACCAAACAATCCAATCCATGATATTTACTATGCCCTAGAATACCAGGAAAGAAGAAACGCTGTGGGCTCAGCCTTAGGAGAAATGAAAGAAAACAAATCACAGAAGATATCCAAGCTAGACCTAGTCCCTGTCCTCAGAGAACAACCAGGCTCTGAAGCCGGGACACCAGCCACATGCTAGGGGGAGCAGCAATCCATCCCAGTTATCCTTTGACATATCCCTCAACATAAAATTGATGGCATTTCCTGAGGTCCCAGCTTTCAATATGAGACCTCTAGAATGGAAACCCAACAGGCCATGTCAGATTTTCCCTAAATGGTTTCATTTCATAATTAGCCACCATCTTTTGGAGCAGCAAGGGCCTGGCTGAGAAAGAATGGTGGACTGTGTGATAGACCAGGAGCTCCTCACGGAAGCTAGGAGCGATGGGAAGTTCTGGGGGAAGAACAGTTCAGGGAAAGCAATTCCAAAGGAGGAGGTCAATGCCTGGGCAGAAAGAAGGCTCGCTCTGAGTGCTGAGGTATAGAGATCAAGGGGGCAGTTCTGGACAGGGAGATGGAAGTTAAGTTCACCAAAACTCATTTTGAGGAGGGCAGTAGAGAGGGTGAGCAGAGAGGGTGAGCAGTTCAAGAACGTCTTTTTAAAGGCTTCCATTTGTGTTTTCAGTTGACTTTTGGTGGCGATAGGGTGTGTGTGGGGGGGGTAAAATTTTCTTTTAAATAATAATTTGTCAGAGTCTTTACTTTCCCTTCCATTACAGTGGGTATGCTGGGGAACTTGTTCTGGAAGAGGCTTTTGAGAGCTGCACTTTGCAAGAATGTTTTTGGCAAGTTGTGAGTGTGGACATGGCTTTCAGTTCATGATTCCCCAGGGCATCTGGGTGTTCCCCTTGTTTTGGGGGATTTGATGACATAACACAGACCTCTGTATGAAGGAGTGATGCACATGTACATGCAGAAAGGGAATCGAGAAGTATTTGGACGTGGTTGTCCTCTGGTCCATCGTCCCTTTAGTGGTACCTCCTGTCTCCCTTGGTTTCTCATTTCTCTGACAACCCCTCAGTTGCCTCTCTCCGGTGGTGGCAACCTTTGTGATTTTTTTGCTTTTGCTCTTTCCAGAGTCCCAGCTGATTGAAGACACTGCCTCAGTCATTTCCAACACGCCCACTCCTCTGCCTCTTCAGCCTGCCACAGGCTCTTCTCTGAAGCGATCTATACATAGGGCTTATTCTAGCTCCCTATTTGGAACAGAGGTGGATGCTGGCAGGGAACAGACAGCAACTGAGTTGAAGGCTGAGCTGACAGTGGCTGGTTTTGTACAGTTTGGAGAACAGGAGAAAGGACAGCCGCTTTCTCTGGTCCATGGTGCCGGAGGGGACCAATGAACAGAGACCATTGCTGGGTCTGCTAGGGAAGAAGACGGGAGAGCTATGAGGCTGACCTTCCCGCCAACATGCTGCCTATAATTAGCTCCACACACACTCTCTCTTCTTAGACAATTCTACCTTCTTTCTATATGCAATGCATGGATAGGAGCTGATTGCACATATAATTTTCAGTTTTGAGTTGGGCATTTTTATTCATTCACTTGTTTAGTTTAGTTATTTAACAAACACACATAGCATTGACAACATTCCAGGTACTCTCTCAAGGGCTTTGCAAATATTAACTCATTTAATTCATTATAACCATAAGGAGGAGGTACCAGTTTTATCTTCATTTTGCAGATTAGGAAATAGAATCACATGTTAACTAACTTGCCCATATGCCACCCTTCCCCAGCATTTTTTTTGCTAGCATGTTAATGAGACAATGAATAAAGCACCTAACATGATATTGTGTAAGAATAATAATTGCATTTATTGTTGTTATTAGCCAATGTTCTTACTCCTATAGATACTTGCAAAAGGCTAATGGATCTGTGAAGAAGTAGTTTCTGATCTGGAAGCATCATTCCAAACCCTGGTTTGATGACCCATTAGCTGTGAGATATTGGACATGTTAATTAATCTCTCTATGCCTCAGTTTCTAAGCATGTAACACAGAGATGGTAATAGTCTTTACCTCATTGATTTGTTGTGAATATTAAATAAGGTAATGTTTATATAGCTCTCAGCAAAATGCCTGGCACAACGTAAGGGATCAGGAAATATTTGTCGTTCACATTAGTACCTGTTGCAATGGAATTAAACTGCTTTTAATTCTTTGGGGTTTCTTTTCCTTTAACCAATTAGTCACTTATTCCCAGAGATTTTCCAGTACTCTTGCCTTACACTTATTTATGAAAACACCAGTATGTCTCAAGCCTTGAGAGGAACTATTCTATTTAATTTTGAGGTTGATGGGATAGGTATTATCTCCTTTTAAGAATATGGAAACAGAGGCCAGAGAGGAAAAAATGATTAGATTAAGTCTACATGCCTTGATCTAGATTTGTGACAGATTTTCTGACTAATATTGATTGCAGTGCTCCAATAATGCAGTGCGTGCGTGGGCACACATACACACACACACACCCTTTCTCGTGGGCTCCTTAATTCTGTATCATCTAACCGGAAGTCTTGAATCTCTGCTGTTTGTATTAGTAAAGACTCATTTTGCGTACATACTTCTTTTACAGCTTACAGAAGAAGTAAGCTTCTGTAGACCATCCCCCTCTTCTACCCCTCCACCCAGGTTTAATGGTTTAATGCTTTGCGAAGGCTTGCATTCTAGAGATGAGAACCAGATTATCTCCATTTTGGATTTTCAGAGAGTGAGAAACGTAACAGATAGGACTGGAGACTACTTTATCCATGAATCATTGCTTGCCACAGCTGAATGTAAACCAGGGACCTCACACCTAATTTTTTGTGCAATACATTTGAGCTAAATAATCATTTGGGTTGGCCTTTTGCTTTGGAGTTAACCAGCAGAGGCATGAGGACTAATGAATGGAAAAGGTTGATTGAAGAGTGACTGGACAGGCTGGCCTTGGCCTTGTGCTGCACAAAAAGCTTCACCTGTGGTTTGACCTTGAGATCCAGCCAAGCACTCCTGGAGGGAAGAGAGGCTTGGGGGCTCCAGGAGGGAAGATGCTTCTGTTGCTTCTAGGAAGGCAGTTTGGTTTCCTTCACATATGATTCCAGCTCAGGTTGGGTAGTTTTGGCCACAGGACATTCTCTTAACACTTTTCATGGCTATATAGATGCTGCCTGGAGGGGAGGCACAATATGGGCCTTATCATGTAACAAGTCTGATGGCATTGCCCTCTGCCTTCCATCTAGTCCCAGACCTCTCATGCCACTCTCCTCCATTTTCTGACCACGGCCTTCCCCAAAATATAAACCATTTACCCCCAAACCCGAATAGCTATGATTTCTCTGGATCTGGCTTTGTGTTTGCTAAAAATAAACAAATACTCATAGGACTCTGGGGTGTCGATGATGATGGGTTTGTATGTCGCCCTCCCCCTATGTTAATCAGAGCTTTCTGGAAGCAGAGTCTTAACCTAAGAGATTGAAGCTAAGGATGGAGTTTCAGGCACTGGTGCGGACCCTGATGCCTCTCAAATTACACTACGCTTAGTCTCCTACCCCCCAATAGGACCAACCCTGAATCTTCACATAAAGGTAGACATAAGCTCAACGTACATACACACACACACACACACACACACACACACACACACTCATTGTGTTCTGTGTTCTGTAACTTTTCTGTTAACTCAAACTTCCCACAGTGGTTGGTGAGGGGACTTCTTGGCACAGATGGAGGAAAATCTCCCTGTGAAGCCCACTGGCAAGTTTCATTGCCACTGATCATGCTTGGTCATAGCAACACAGGCACATGGTGGGTCTGCTGCTGAGAAGATGCCTGCTCTTGCATCACAATGGGATTTAGTTGTGATTAAAACTCCCTCCGGCTCTGAGATTCTGTGAACTTTCCCACCTCCTAGCTTCTGCTAACAACTCACCCTCCTGGGTGATGCTGGCAATGGAACGTGGGAGCCAGATGCTGCCAACCCTGACCTCTTCCCTTCAGCAGTGTATGTGAGAGGTGAGAGGAAGTGCAAGACTAAGAGTGACCTCAGCAGTGAGTGGTTGTGAAGTAGTAAGTAGGATTCCTTCCACAAGTCAACCCTGATTTGAAAAGGTAGCCTCACAATGAAAGTCACTATGCAGGGAGGTGTTCTTAAGGGTGACTCTCATTTTCTGAGATGGTAGGTAGGAAAGTCCAGCCAAGACTCAGTAGTGACCCTCCTGTATGATGAAGGGGGCAGAAGTCATTCATTCTCCTAGGGCTGTTACTTTGATATTTATCTCATGAAAGCTGGGAGAGGTGGTAGATTATAGGGGAAGGAGGACTATCTACCATAAGCAGCATGGGGTGATCTGTCCAGAGATCATAGGAAAAATGTCCACATACTGCGGGCAAAACAACTATGCCCCAGATGGCAGCATTAACATTCTATTAAGCATCAGATGCTTGGCAGAGGACTTTTGGGTCTTTGCTCCCTGCCCCATGCATCAGAACCTTTCCTCTTTGTGCCCACAGATGGGAGGTAATGCTGAATACAGGGCCTCAAAGGGGAGGCAGTGGGGCATAGTTAAAAAAAGGGGGTACTCTAACCTTGAAGGGTTATAGAGATAAAGATTTTAGGCCTAGCCCACTGCTAACCACCTGTGTGACCTTGAGGTGGTCGCATAACCTCCCTGAGCCTTTCTTTCTTCATCTGAGAAATTATAATTTCTACTCTGTAGAGATATAGTGAGGGCCAGATGAATGTCATATGTTGAGTTCTGCAGAAGCAAAGCTTGAGATGAGGACTGTGTGCAAATGATTTATTAAGGAGCTGCCCCCAGGGGAGACAATGGGGAAATAAGACAGGGATGGAAAAGAAGCTAAATGAGGCAAAGTCTCCACCTTAGGTTGATTCTTCAGGGAGCTATTGAGAATAAATTATACCTGAGAGTTGACATAACTTGAAGAAAGTTGAGCTTTCCTGTTCTAGCCATTGGCCAAGGGCCTTGGGGGTAAAGGGGTGTGGCTAACATAAGCTCCTAGGAATTTCCACTCTGTGTCCAGATATGGTATGGGCTGTTAGAAGCCAAAGGACACCAAAGCTGGGAGAGGAACTCATAGAAAAAGTAGAAGGAATAAGAGGGCCCTGGGAGGGAAAATGACAATATTTTCTACCGTGGAAAAATATTCATATTGGTTAGCGATTCATCAGCGATTACTCAAACCACATTGATTTGCTCTCAGCCAGGAATAGAATACCAGCTCCTTCTCCCAGACTTTCAGAGAGAGTATGATCTTCAGCTGTCTGCAACTGAACTCACATGGAAAGCCTAGAAAAGCAAAGAAACACTTAGAGGAAGTAGTCTAAGTGAAAAGCCATTTTTCTATCTCCATTAGACACTCTGTACTCTGTCCTTAATCAAAATTACCAACAAAAATACTAAACTTAGGCCTTCTTAGAATCACCTTGGCTGTGTAGTGTCCAATGCTATTAAGGCCCACCACCAAAGAGCTCCAGGGAACATAGTACTCACTGTTGAGCTCTTTGCAGCAGGAGATAACATGTACCACATGAGTCCTGGAACACCTTAGAAAGGGGGGTGAGCAGGGGCCTCTTGCTGGGATTGGCTTTACTAACAGTAATTCCTACCAGGGGTTCGGGCAGCAGGGGCCATTCTGGACTGGATACTTTCAAGAAATGGGGGGGGGGTCAGTATTTTGGTACCTTGATAGTTTTCTACATGAACAAACAAGGCAGGAGTTGTCATTACTAAAGGAACAGCAGTCACTCACGTTAGTCAGAAAAGGAGGATGTTTAGTCATTTTTGTGTTGCCGAGTGGCTTTATCTTAATCTTGTTCCAAATATGATCATGGAGTGGCCTTGTCCCAGCACTGTTTATATTAGTTGAGAACATCATGGTCTGGCTGCCAGCAGGTCCATTTCTCACTTTCTCTGCTTGTCAGCAGGATGTCTTTCATCTTCTCAATGGCGCACCCTTTTTATTCTCATAAAAGTTGAAGCAGCCCTACTAAATCTGCTCCCACAGCAACGGCACAAATTCTGAGGAGCATCCCTCCTACCCCCTGGGATATGCCACAAAAGCCCCATGGGAATTTCAGGCCAAGAAAAATGATTCCACTGGGAGAATGATAGTTTCTCTTCTTCATAATAGCAAGGTCTAGGCAATACATCCTACTGCTTTTTTTCTCCTGGCTTTTAGGATGCCCAGGGCCAAACCTGAAACTCCTTCAAACAACCGACCTTCAGATTGAGCACATGTATAATGCCCTTTTTTCCCTAATCTCAATTTTCTGTTTTCATTTGACGAGTTTTGTTGTTGATGTTTGTTAGCTTCTTCATATAAAGTTGGGGAAGAAATGAATAAGTTCCACTTTGCACCGTGTTGCGCAGCTCCAAACTAACACAAAATTAGATCTCACTTTGGTCCCCAGTCATTTTATGAATGTCACCTGGCTATCATGATTTAAGGGTAAAATATCTATCTTTTCTTTCTTCAATTTCCTCTCTTCGTGGCATCGCATACAAAAATGTTAAATAGATGCTATTTGGAAACTCTTTGTCTTTCATGGGAGATGTTTTGAGGATACTTGCAGGCAGACAGTAGAGGTCACCATGGAGCTGTGCATAATGGAATGGCTGCTCCTAGACCTGGAAACTTCGCTCAGTGGGTCTGAAATAGCATGGGGCTTAACCATTCAGTTCAGATGTGGATTCTTTTTACTCTGGTTGACTTCAGTATCACTTTAGTAATATAATTGTTTAGAGGAGAGAAGGTGGCTTTTATATATTGTTTACCAAAAAAATATTCCATTTTAAGCACTAAGGAACTCTGAAAAAAAATGGTTACAACAAGTGTTTACTTAAATATTGTGAAATGACGATGGAAATTCGCCGCGCAGGATATTTGTCATCCGCTCATGACTAGCAGATGGCCTCCTCCTCCTCCTCCTCCTCCTCCTCCTCCTCCTTTGCGAGCTGAATGACTCACATCTCACAGGGTGTGCAAATTGAAATTTTGAAACTCTCCAGAGTAGAGGTGGTAGTGCCATAACTCGATGCAGGAGGAGTGTGCCAGCCAGATGACTTTGCCAGCCAGCATGTTGCCAAAGACTTCACAAGATGTCTCTCATTGGAAAGCAAAGCTCTTGGATGTCTCTTTGCACGTGTTTGATATGCCATTTCTGAATGGATACAAGGTCTGCTTCAGGCTGTGGGTGAGCCTACGTGTGTGAAAGGGAACAGGTAGTTCACGAGCCCAGAGCTCAGCAGTAATAACTCCTACCCACATGAATCATGCAAGATGGGCTCACCTGTTTTGGCTTGCCAGTTCTAGGATGGTGCGCATCTGCCTCCAGCCACTGACAGAACAAAGTCTGACTTATGATCACATGCTCCAATACATGGAAGATTAAATAGAGTTTAAGGAGATGCAAGTCATTTGAGTTCAAAGTTTTTTAAATTTTTTCTTTTTTGTTTAATTAAAAGGAATTCTGGGTCTGCTCTGCTTAACCAAAAACTGAGGGCTGTATTGTAGACAGTTATATCTGTTTAAAAAATAGAGTCCTGCCAGCCAGGTGGACTGACAGCTAACTTGACTTTTAGCTATGAATTCCACTTCCCCTCCAGTGGTAGCTAGTCACCAAAGACGCCCCCCAGGATGACGCTCACTTCCTGGTATGCACACATTGGAGTAGTCCCTTCCCTTTCAAGTCAAGGGAAGCCTCACAGCCTCACTCTCTTGGAACTCTCACTGTGAAGATGCCAGCTGCCATGTACAAAGTCTGACTACCTCAGTACCCCTGTGTTTGAGGTAGGTCAGGTGGTGACATGAAGGGGCTATTGGGAGAGAGAAATGCCTGTCAAGCTCCTAGCTGTTTAGGCATCCCTGCTGAGAAGCTAGACATGTGACTAAAGAAGCCATCATAGACCTCCAGCCCAGTTGAGCTTTCCGATGAATCCAGGCACCACCTGATTTCAATGATCTGAGAGAACTCAAAAACAACTAGCTAAGTTCAGTCAACCCAGAAGACAATGAGAGATAATAAGAAATTATTTTAAGCTAATATGTTTTTGTGGGGGTTTTTTGCACTGCAATACATAACCTGAACACTTCATATCGAGAGGAGAAAGAGAGAGAGGGAGAGAAGGGGGAGAGGGGGAGAGAGAGAATCAGGTGGCTAATAGTAACTGAATAGGTAGATTATGTTACAAACCAACACTTAGAAGCAATTGTGATAGAGTCTGAAACTCCAAGATTTTCTAAGGGTTCTTAGTCACTAGTGATGTGATGAACATATGAGTATGCCTAACACAGCAAAGACAGAAACAGAATGCCTTTTTGTGCTGAATGAGATGGGGACATACCGAATGAGCTAAGAAGTAGGAGAGAACCTGGAGGTCATTCAATGCAACGGTAGAATTTTCAGCCTTGAGGTCCCCATTCTTTGTTCATTATTGAGTACATAGATATCTGAAATGTGTAAATAAGTGAAAGATGGTTACAGTATTCTGACCATTATTTATTTATTAACAGACATTTAGTTTTTTTAAGTTTAAGTTTAATAAATAAATATTCCAGCAGGGAGGAGGTGGGGGGGGGAGAGAGAGAGAGAGAGAGAGAGAGAGAGAGAGAGAGAGAGAGAGAGAGAGAATCCCAAGAAGGCTCTGTGCTGTTAGTGCAGAACCCAGCGCAACTGGGTTCTTGACCTGAATCAAAATCAAGAGTAGGATGTTTAACTGACTGAGCCACCAGGGTGCCCCCTGACAAATTATTTAGAATAATGAAGAAAGGATGTCATCTGAGAAAAAGAAAGGCTCTGGATTAGGAGAGCCTAGCAGAACAATGGCTAAGGAATGTCTGCATTTGAGGATGCCAGTGACAAAGAGAAAGGTATACCTCAGTCATTGGTAAGGTTGGGTTAGAGCCAATGAGAGAGGAAGAAGAAAGGTGACTGACAGCAGTGGAATCAACAGGAAGAGGCAGACTGAGGATGTAGAAATAATAGAATTTTAAGGTTACAGTTCTTCCAGTCAACCACAACCACTGCATTTAAGCAAGCACAGTTTGATAAAGCAGAAAGAGTAACAACATGTAGATTGTCAAGGTCTTTTTTCAGCCACTAGTGGCAGCATAGATTTGATGAGTCATTTATCTTCTCTGGATCTCAGGAAGGTATGTTATAACTTACAAAAGGCTCTACAGGGCCACCTGGGAGGCTCAGTCATTTAAGCACCCAACTCTTGGTTTTGTCTCATGTCATGATCTCACAGTTCATGAGTTTGAGCCCCACATCAGCGTCTGCATTGACAGTGTGGAGCCTGCTTCGGATTCTCTGTCTCCCTCTCTCTCTCTGCCCCTCTTCACTAGCTCTCTATCTCTCTCTCAAAATAAGTAAACATTAAAAAATAAAACAGAAAGCTCTACAAAGCCAAAATATTATAGAAGTTATAATAAAATGATGGGCAGTGTTTTATGAAATCTAAGCTTCTTTTCAACTATGAAATCTTATGGCTTTAAACCATAAAAATAGGAGACAATTTTAAAATTTATCAATTAGGTAATTAGGCTTATGGACTGGAAATATGCATAAAAAATCCTTGAGATTTTATGTAATAAAGTATAGAAAACATTTTCGTTAAGGGCAAGGATCTTTGTTTTATTTCTAGATGTTTCACAAGTATCTAGAACGATACCAACATGGGGCAGACCATAAAAAATGAAGAAATCCTACCATTTGCAACAACATGGATGGGACTTGAAAGCATTATGCTGAGTGAAATAAGACAGAGAAGGACAAATACTGTTTTATTTCACTTCTTTGTGAAATCTAAAATAAAACCCAAAGAAAAAGAAGATCACACTTGTGGTTGGGGTTACCAGAGGTGGAGGGTGGGGAGTGGGGAAATTGAAGGAAGGAGCTCAAAAGCTACGAACTTCCAGTTTTAAGGTAAATAAGTACTAGCGATGTAATGTACAACACCATGACTATGGCTAACACCACTGTGCGGTATATAGGACAGTTGTTTCTAGAGTAAATCCTAAGGGTTCTTATCACAAGGACAATTTTTTTCTTTTTCTTTTTTACTGCATCTATATGAGAAGATGGATGTCAGCTGAATCTACTGTGGTGATCATTCCACAATATATATAAATAAAACCATTATGCTGTGTACCTTAAACTTCTACAGTGATGTATATCAATGATTTCTCATTAAAACTGAGAAAAAGGTATTTGTGGACTGAATGAATGCACTATTCCTGAGAATCCTGGGTCAAAATGGCATAAAAAGTAGATGCATCAACTGTAAGTCTATCCTTATCTCTTATTTTTACAAAAATTTCTCAGTTCTATTGCTTGGCAAACACTGATATCTAAATCTCTAAACAGTGTACAGTCTTGCCTCTCCTCTTCATTTTAAAGGTAACTAAAGAAGCATTTATTTTCCTCAACTACTGTTAACTCACTAATTTATGAGTTTTTATTTCAAACTTTAAGAAATAAATTTAGTTTTTTAAAGTTGATTTTGAGACAGAGAGAGTGTGTGCAAACAAGGAAGGGGCAGAGAGAGAGGGAGAGAGAAAATCCCAAGCTCTGTTAACAGCATGGAGCCCAATAGAGGGCTTGATCTCACCAACCATGAGATCCTGACGTGAGCCAAAATTAAGAGTTGTACTCTTAACCAATTGAGCCAACCGGCTGCCTATTAAACTTTTTTAAAATAATTTTTTAATGTTTTTTTTTTTTTGAGAGGGAGACTACATGTGCATGCACACACGTGAGCAGGGGGAGAGTGGCAGAGAGAGAGAGGGAGACAGAGGATCAGCAGCAGGCTCTGCGCTGACAGCAGAGAGCCCGATATGGAATTTGAACCCATGAAACATGAGATCACGACCTGAGCCAAAGTCCAACGCTTAACCAACTGAGCCCCAATTTTAAACTTTTTATTAAGAAAACTTTCAGGGGCGCCTGGGTGGCTCAGTCAAACATCTGATTCTTAATTTTGGCTCAGGTCATGATCTCAGGATAGTGAAATTAAGCCCCTGCATCTGGCTGAACTTTAGGCATGGAAACTGCTTAAGATTCTGTCTGTCTGTCTGTCTGTCTGTCTGTTTCTCCCTCTCAAAAAGAGGAGAGGAGAGGAGAGGAGAGGAGAGGAGAGGAGAGGAGAGGAGAGGAGAGGAAAGGAAAGGAAAGGAAAGGAAAGGAAAGGAAAGGAAAGGAAAGGAAAGGAAAGGAAAGGAAAGGAAAGGAAAGGAAAGGGAAAAAAAAAAGAAAAGCATCTTTTATTTTGTGAAACTGGCTGGTTGTGGCGACTGGCTTGTTCAGTTGGAAAGACATGTAATTTTAGATCTCGATGTCAAGAGTTTGAGTCCCATGTTGGGCGAAGAGATTACTTAAATAAATAAACCTAAAAAAAAAAAAAAAAGAAAACACATAAAGTAAATGAAATACCCATCCCTGTAATTCCGTAATTATCAACATTCTACAATTCTGGTTTCAATCATATCTCTGGTGTTTTTTACTTCCACTAGAATATATATAATTATTATTTTTTTTAATTTTTTAAATGTTTTCTTTTTTTTTTTTTTTTTTGAGAGAGAGAGAGAGAGACAGAGAACAAGTAGGGGAGGGTCAGAGAAAGACACAGAATCCAAAGCAGGCTCCAGGCTCTGAGCTGTCAGCACAAAGCCCATGTGGGTCTCGAACCTACAAGTAGTGAGATCATGACCTGAGCCAAAGTCAGACACTTAACTTACTGAGACACCCAGGTGCCCCTATATGATTATTTATAAATATGTTTTTCTAGGGGTGCCTGGGTGGCTCAGTCAGTTGAGCATCTGGCTTCGGCTCAGGTCATGATCTCACAGTTCGTGGGTTTGAGCCTCGCATTGGGCTCTGTGCTGACACCTCAGAGCCTGGAGCCTGCTTTGGATTTTGTGTTTCCCTCTCTCTGACCCTCCCCTGCTCATGCTGTCTCTCTCTCTCTCTCTCTAAAATAAACAAAACATTAGAAAAAAAATTTTGAGAGACAGAGAGACAGAGCATGAGCAGGGGTGGGTAGAGAGAGGGGGAGACACAGAATCTGAAGCAGGCTCCAGGTTCTGAGCTGTCACCACAGAGCTCGACGCGGGGCTCGAACTCACAAACCGTGAGATCATGCCCTGAGCCAAAGTTGGCACCCAGGTGCCCCAAAACCTCTGTATCATTTTAGAGGTCTTCACCAGATAGCATTTCCTCCTTTTCTTGATTTTCCCAACTCTACCACCTTAGAGTGTTTCTAAAATAGTTTGTATTATAAGCCATTCTTTGGTGCAATGGTTTCTTTGCTTTGCAATTTTCTCTTACTTTGAAAAAGTTTTCTAAAGCATATATGCTTTTCTTGATAAGGAAAAATAGAAAAATACATCTCAAGTACCATAAAAACAATGATGTTAACTGATACACACTAACTCACCCCTCCCAAGAATTTTACAATTATAAGCATGTTGACATACTTTTTCTAAGTGAATATATTGGGTCGTCTACTTTCTATTAAAAAGAAAGAAAGAAAGACAAAAGGTAGACTAAAAAGATGAGACTTTCACTCATATAGACTTATAAAGATATTGCAAGACATGTGTAATTCATAGGAAACCTCTTTAGTTGACCTACCCAGTCCATCATGTCCCTTTCTGCTACTTAGTGAAAGATCATACTTGCTCTTTCATTGAAATTTGGGAAAATTTCCTTGCAAACAATAGGAAAAGAGGACTTTACCTTATGTAAAGAGATAATGAAATGTGTTCATTGCATATTATCTAGAATAATAAAATTAACATACCAAAAGGTCCCTCTAGAAAATGATTCTGGTATAAAATGACTTATGCCAGCCTTCCCTTGAGGGATACAATGAAACCAGCCTAAAAAACATTTCGCTCACAATTGATTTTCTTCCCTGTATCACTGAAGTACCAAACTCAGTTACTTACATAACAATCACCACTACAGTCATTTTAAATGTTGAAACATTTCAATTGTCCTTTTTTCCTTTAGGAAATTACATTTAATAGTCAATTCAATGAAAATACACTACCCAAATGTTTGATGGCTTGGATTATAGTCAGCCATTTGCCAAAGTCTGTTTTATATTGCTTAGATTTTTTTTTTAAAGGGAGTGGGTTCTTTTTCATTTTGTTTTTCATCATTGAATGCAAATGAAACATTTAGGAGAGGGAGGCCAAACTGAATGTCAGTGTGAAATATGAATAAGGCCAACTTTATTCTGACTAATCAGCTTCTGAACTTGACTAAAACACACAGTTTCCTAATAGCAGTCTTTGTTGCTAGTTTAAAGAAAAAATGTATTAAAATAGTATGCCTGTCCATAAAAATGTTAGAGGCTTCCTCTGAAACAGGCAAAAACCCAAGATTTACAACCTCCAATAAACACTGACAGTCGTAATAAAGAAAAAAGCAAGAAAAATTTTAAGTAAACAGTTTGTACTAGATTTTTATTGCTGTGGAACAAATTTCCACACATTTAGAAGCTTAAATGATATGCATTTGTTATCTTACAGACCCCGTAAGTCAGGAGTCTGGTCGCCACTTATCTGGATCTTCTGCTCTGGGTCTGAAAATGCTATAGCCAAGGTGTCAGCCCAGCTGTGTTCTCATCGAATGTTTGACTAGGGAGGGTTATGCTACCAAGTTCCCTTAGGTTGTTGGAAGGATTTATTTCCTTGTGGTTGTATGACTTTCTTCTTCAAGGTCATCAGGAGAATAGAAAGCACGTCTGCTCTGAGGTTTGTATATAAATTGCAAGGTAATTACAGAAGAGAGAATCTCATCATCTTTGCCATATTCTGTTGGTTAGAAGCAAATCACCAATAGGGCACCTGAGTGACTCAGTTGGTTAAGCATCTGACTTTGGTTCAGGTCACAATCTCACCATTCATGAGTTTGAGCCCCACATCGGGCTCTGTGCTGACAGCTCAGAGCCTGGAGCCTGCTTCGGATTCTATGTCTCCCTCTCTCTTTGCCCTCCCACCCTCATGCTCTGTCTCTCTCTCTCTCTCTCTCTCTCTTTCAAAAATGAATAAATATTAAACATTGAAAAAAAAAAAACCAAGCAAGTCACCAGTTTTACTTGCACTCAAGGGGAGGGGATTATACCAGGTGTGAACATGGAGGCCATCTTAGAATTCTGCCTACTGCACCACAGACAGAGTATTTTAACAATTTCCAATGAAATTCAAGGCAGTTTACCAGATAGAGCACCCTTTGATTAACATACTTATTGTTATAAGATTCATAACCACAGGATTCCCAAGTATATCAAGGATTCACAGGGAATGTGTTGAAAGATTCTTCTGGATTTGCAAAACCTAGAAGGGTGTACTGCTCTACTGTGGCCCTAGCCAGCTTTCAGCTCTGGCCATAGATGGAGTTCGTGAGTCCACTCTGTCCACAGCGTGTAACAGTATACTTGAGTACCACAACCACAGACGATCCTGTTTGTCGTACACTGATAAGTTGTCCTTTCTCAAGTGAACACGCATTGTGACCCTACAGGGACCACAGAGGAGTCTGGTTCAGCCACTGCAAGCACAGTCTTCCTTGAATGTCCGCAGCGGGTTTAGTCATCTCACGAGGAGAATTAAACCAAGGTGCGGTTAAACATTCTTCATGTGAGAAAAACAACATGATAAATAGTAAAACATGAAAATGAAAGGCTACAGTTCCTCCTTTTGAAAGCATACGTGTGCTACAGGTCTTTAATATACCACGTACTGTAAACATTCTCTCCCGTATGTGTTCATGTATATAAACAAGATGATAGACCCAAACGAATGCGAGAACCGAGGATAATATACACTTTGTATAGTTTCCATATTGTGGAAAGAATAACTAAACTAGACTCCTATCTTGCTTGGATTCTGTACGAAGCAGGTGCAGAAATTAAGGTGCATGGGGTGGGGGCAGTTAGTGGGGAGTAACACCTTGTGAGGAAACAGAATTTGGCAAGGAAGGTTGCATCTGACTCAAGTCCGTGTGGCCCACAGAGGTCACGCATCTGACCTTCAAGTAGGAAAAAAAAATCCTGCGGCTTCATAGTATCTTCATAGTGCCCTTGTTTATAATGATGAGAACTATCTCAAAACCTCAGGGGCTTCTGCAAATTCTGAGGTTTTCCACGTCAACACTTCATCTTTAGAAAGGGATACATCACTGCCATTTTGAGATAGATCCTGTAGGTGGTTCTGTGAATCCCTTACTCAGCTATGTCACTAAGGGCTGTACACATTTGAATCTTTCTAACTAAACCCTCTAGGCCTACCCCAGGTTATAAGCAAGGCATATATTCTCTAGTGGTTTCTTTTCTTTTGCTGGTCCCTTCCATGCTGGAATTCACTATTATTTTCTTTTATTATTCTAAACACTTTCCCAAGGATAATTCATCTACGGCCATCATTTCAACCTATACTTGCATAGCAGTGGTTCTCAACCAGGGGCTATTTTGCCCCCCCCCCCCGGGGGACATTTGACAATATCTGAAGACATTTTTGGTTGCCACAACTGGGGAGATGCTGTCTTACATCTGACAATGTACAGGACAGTCCCTCCACAAGAAGGAATCATCCACTCCAACTTCTCAATGGTGCCGAGGTTGAGACACCGTGTTCGATGGAGAGCTCCCATACCACGTCTCCTGTCCAGGTTTCACTACCAAGCTTTGCAAGGCAAGATGAGGAATTTGTGACCTATTTTCTAAGTAAAGTAAAAAGTAAGGTCATCGGATGAAGAAATACTGGGGAGCAAACTTCACTTATCCATGAGTCACTGTGTCTGCTTAAGGACACACCATACTTCTAAGGGTCCATTAAAATGTTCTAAGTATGATTTCTCTTGGAATCAGAAGAAAAAGATGAATATAATAACTGTGGATATACACTGATGAATCAAGCTTGGATTGTATTTGGCTTCATACTAGCTCAGTGGTAAAACATAATTTTTAGTTTATTTTTTTAATAAAGGAAGGGACCCATAGAAGTCAAAGTGTCTAGAGTCCGCAAAAATCAAAACACAGTCCTTTTAGGGGAGAAGCAGACATAGGAAATTTGAAGAATGGATAGAGTGTGAAATATTCTTGTGCGCAGTGGGAAAGGCATTTTAAGAAAGAAGTGTGTGATTTTTGGTAAGATTGTCAAGTGTTATTAAGTGCCCATTTGGAATTAGTTTTCCTTAATTTATAGGCATAACAATTTGTCTGGTGGTGTAATTCTCTCGCGAAACTCAGGTGCGTGGACATGGCACAAAGCAGCAAATGTTTGGGGATGTTTAGAGCTGACCATTTAGAGTACAGGGGAGATAAGAAAAGGAGATAAGAGAATTTGCAAGAAAATTTATATAATAATGAATGGAAGGAGGTAAACTGGACAAGGAGCAAAAGAATAACAGAAGGTGACCTTTGGACTGAGATGGAAAATTCAACCAATTAGAGACTCCAGTCAGGTTGAAAAACTGTAGCCCAAGTGTTATGATGTGTCCAACTACCTACATCTGTATGCATCAGGAGCTAGAACATTTAAGGGGCACCTGGGTGGCTCAGTCAGTTAAGCA
Organism: Suricata suricatta; assembly: GCF_006229205.1. Classification (NCBI taxonomy): domain Eukaryota; kingdom Metazoa; phylum Chordata; class Mammalia; order Carnivora; family Herpestidae; genus Suricata; species Suricata suricatta. The sequence goes on from NC_043717.1 coordinate 37,653,405, forward strand.
TCCAACTTCGGCTCAGTTCATGATCACAGGGTTCACGAGTTCGAGCCCCTCGTCAGGCTCTGTGCTGATAGCTCAGAGCCTGGAGCCTGTTACAGATTCTGTGTCTCTTTCTCTCTGTGCCCCTCCCCTGCTCATACTCTGTATGTCTCGCAATAATAAATAAAATGTTTAAAAATTATTTAAAAAAGGAGCTAGAACATTTACCAAAATACATTAGTTACTCGGGGAATTGCCAGTCATTTTGTCAAACAGTCAAACCTGCCAATTTGTAAAGTTTTCTGTTAAAGTGCAGACATTCTTGAGAAGGGGATAAGCGATGTCCTTTTTTGTTAGCACCTTAGCTTATAGCCAGTCGTGACTAGATCAAATAAGCGATGGGACCTTGAATGTGGACCTAGGAAAGAGGCCAATTCAAACAGAGGTTTATTTGTCAGAAATCATTCAATGCACAATTGCCAACGTGACAAAGTGTCAATTGTGGTATTACTGATTCACCAAAAAATTGTTTCTGTTCACTGGCATAAAATTTGTAGAAACCTGTGTTGGATAAGATAGTTCACAAGCCACTGAAGACTTTTCGAAGGTTTATTTTAGTTAACATAGTTTAGCTTAGGTTTTACCTTTAATTCACTGCAGCCATTTTGCAGTAGATTTGCCAGTCTGACTCAGCTGAACCTCCTTGTCTTGTGTGATTCACATTTTAGAAAATGAGTACTTTCCACTTGCCCATTAGGAGACAACTTCCCATTTGTCTCTCATGTTTCTGTGCATCTTATAAACAAGATAAGCATCTTGTTAGCAAGATGAGACCGTCCTTTGCTCTGGACTATCTTTTCAAGGATATTTGCATAGTGAACAATGTCTCCCTCCAAAGCAAAGGGCAGGGATGGTTACTTTCCATTTAGGAAGATTCGAGTTCCCTAAACTCAGAATTCTTCGGTAATGCAAACTACTGCGTGTGGGGGTACCACCTGGCCCCCTACCCATGACCCTGCATAAAGGATGCTGATAGGGGCACCTTGGTGGCTCAGTCGGTTAAGCGTCCGACTTCGGCTCAGGTCATGATTTCACCACTCGGGAGTTCGAGCCCCACATCGGACTCTGTGCTGACAGCTCAGAGCCTGGAGCCCGCATTGGATTCTGGGTCTCCGCTCTCTCTCTGCCCCTCCCCCACCTACACTCTTTCTCTCTCTCAAAAGTGATTAAGTGTTAAAAAAAATTTTTTTTAAAAAGGATGCTGACAGCCTAGCTATTGCTGCTTCTTTGAGTAATACGTTGTCCTTCACTTCTACGAGTCTTGTGTTCTTTACCAGCATCCATGAAGCTGCATCAAACTAACTTGTTAGATTACAAGTCGAGTGAAACCCCAAACACTTCTCAGTACTAAAACACCTGCAAAATATTCATGTTATCAAGTCAGTTTAAAAAGATCCACAAATTACAGTAATTACAAAATACTAGATGATTTTAAAATACGTGGGTTACACAAATCCCTTTACCTTGGTTCCAAAATCCTTGATATTTGAGACACATGCAGCACTTGTCATTTGAAATATACAAATAATCCTCAATTTGAAAGGTCATCTGTATCCGAAGTATTGAAAAATCTAGAATACATTAAACTTTATCCATGATGAAAGGCAGTGGCAAAACAGCTGCAGAAAAATTAAAAGTAGACTCAATTCCATCTTGGAGCCAGGACCCTAAACCACACAAACATGTCCAAAAGCTACTACATTCACAACCAGCCCAGCCATTTGGAGTTGCCATACATGTTGAAACGGTTAAATCAATCCGTTTTTTAAACATTTTGGTAAATTTGGCAAATTTTTCCTTCACTGACTTGACCTAAATAACACAGGGGCGTGGAGGAGGGTGTCAGAGAACTTGGGGACCTGTGGGAGGCAGACCCCTCAACTGCACGGCTTAATCGTGAACACCAGCCTGCAGTGAGTGGAATTTTCATAGGCAGATACGGTAGACAGAACTAGTCTCGTTTGGCCTTTGTACGTGAAAGGTCGTACAAAATAACTTCATCAAATTGAAGCAATCACAGTTAATAGAGACTCTAGTGATTAAGAGCTGAGGCTTTGCTGACCTCAGTTCAAGACCTGGTTCTTACAATTCTACCTAATCTCTCTAAGCCTCAATTTCCACATCTTGAAAGTAGAGGTAATCAGAGTACTTGTCTCTCAAGGCTGTTGTAAGGATTAATTGAAATACACATTTAAATTGCTTAGCGTGAGAACTGCCCCTTGGAAAGTGCTTAATAGTCCTAGCATGAGATATGATTAAGAAATTTATTTTTTGAACTGGAATTTCAAAGCACTTTATCAAATATATTTACTGCCTTTTGTCTTTTGGTAACTTTTTCTTTACACATTTGAGGGAACAGTCACAAAGACATAGCACTTTCTAAGGGGCTAGATTAATATTGGGTGAGAATCACACATTTTAGAGAATCCAGAGACTACATACCTTTTTGGAAATGTTTAGGTCTTGGCAGAACAATAAAGGGATTTTTACAAAGACTGTCCTTTAATTATTAAACCTCAGTGTATTAAAAGGAAATCAATCCACGTGGTATTTTTTGATCCATTTGCACTTAATTAATAAAAATATGACGTTGTAAAAAGTATTTGATGTTCAACCACTTCTGTGCCTCCCACTTTCTTTACAAGTTACCCTTTTCTTTCTTTTGGAAGCTTAGTTTTGGAAGTTGAGTGATATGGCAATTAATGTTCATCTAAAATAATTCTGATTTACTTAAAAATTTTTTTCTAATGTTTTATTTATTTTTGAGAGAGAGAGAGAGAAAGATAGAGAGACAGCATCAGCAGGGGAAGGTCACAGAGAGAGGGAGATACAGAATTTGAAGCAGGTTCCAGGCTCTGAGCTAGCTGTCAACAGAGCCTGATGCAGGGCTCGAACCCATGAACTGTGATATCATGACCTGAGCCAAAGCTGGTCATTCAACTGACTGAGCCACCCAGACGCCCCTATTCTGAATTACATTAAATATTATGTGCTGCAAAGCCAGGTAAATAACATGATTTAGTATCCCTGAGGGTAGAATTATTGTCTTTATTTTATATATTTATATGTTTTTTAATGTTTATTTAAACATTTTTTAAACGCTTTTATTTATTCTTGAGAGACAGAGCATGAGCATGGTAGGGGCAGAGAGAGGGGGAGACACAGAATCTGAAGCAGGATCCAGGTTCTGTGCTGACAGCTCAGATGTGGGGCTCAAACTCATAAACCACGAGATAGTGACCTGAGCCTAAGTCAGACGCTTAACCAACTGAGCCACCCAGGAGCCCCTAAATGTTTATTTACTTTTGAGAGACAGAAAGAGACAGAGCACAAGCTGGATTAGGGACAGAGAGAGAGGGAGACACCGAATCCAAAGCAGGCTCCAGGCTCTGAACTGTCTGTCAGTGCAGAGCCTGATGCAAGGCTCGAATCCATGGACCACAAGATCATGTTCTGAGCCAAAGTCTGATGCTTAACTGACTAAGCCGCTCAGGTGCCTCAGTCTTTATTGTCTTTACTGTCACAACATTTTGAAGAAGGAAGACTACCCTCTGATGAATCCTGCTACCCTTATCCAGCTGGAAATTAGTTAAAATGGGGGTGGATCCAGGTGATATTATTATTATTTCAATTATTACTTTTACTGGCTACTGTTTATTGAGCACCTACTATGTGACAGGCATCTAGCTTACATTTACTTATAATTTAATTCTCACAACAACTCTATTATATAACCATGATTGCCACTATTTTTTTTTTACACAGATTAGAAAACAAGCTTAGAGAGTTTAAGGAACTTGATCAGGATTATCCAGCTCATAAGTGCCAGAGCCAGATGTGGAGCCTTGAGTCCTGAGTCCATCACTTTATGCTTCAATTTGGCCTCATAAAAATTTGGTTTTAAATAGTTAGCATTCTGGGTACATCCCAGGACTTGTCTGCACTAAACTAGGATCTAGTCAAGAAAAAAAGGAAGTGAAGACTCAAGAGAAAAGGAGGATGGCAAGATAGCCTGGCCTTATTGATACCTCTTTGGACACATTATTTCAAATTGTTGGTTAAAGATCATTTCTGCTGCTAAAAAACTCATAGTCTAATGAATAAATGGGTGAGGGTGCGCTCCAAAGTCCTGACACCAAGCGTTCTATTGAAGGAGGGTGAAGACCTTAAAAAGTTTCCTGGGTCATGTTTCTAATATTGGCCATTTTAGAATGAAGTTGGAGATATCAAGAAAGTAAGTAAACACACATCACATGAGTTAGAATTCAGTTTAGCCATGAGTGACAGAAAACCCTAATGAACAATCGCTTAAATCAATTAATACCAATTCTTTAAAAACTCTTCCTAACTCAATCTATTGGGCCAATACTTACCCTGATACCAAAACTAGACTAAGATAATACTTTTTAAAACTAGAAAACTATAGACCAATATTTGTTATGAATATAAATGTAAAAATTCTTAACAAAGTATTAACCAAGAGAATCTATTGGTATATAAAAGAAGTATGCACCAATACCAGGTAGAACTTAGCTCAGGAATGCATAGTTGGTTTACTATTTTAAGATCAATTAATATAATAAACCATATCAATAGAATAAAACCATATGATTATCTCAATAGACTTTGAAAAAGCAGTTGATTAATTACAGTACTCTTTCATGATAAAAACACTCAATGACCTAGGAATAGATGGGAACTTTTGTAATCTACAAACAAACATTGTACGGAAGATTTTAGTCAGGACATTGAGTCAGTAAAATGGCAATAGGCATCCAGATTGGAATGGAAGAAGTAAAACTCTCTTTATTCACAGATGACATGATCTTATAAATAAAAAAATACCAAGAAATTCACTAAAAGTTTATTAATACTAACAAGGTCAACATATTTCAGGATACCAAGTTAATATACAAAAGTTAATTGTATTTCTACATATTTGGAGTGGAAAATCCAAAAATGAAGAACGCAACTACATTTACAACAGCATGAAAAAGAGTAACTTCAGCAATAGAAGTGTAAGATTAACACCTGAAAACTATAAAAGATTGTTGAAAGAAATGTTTTAAAGTTCTAAATAAATGGAAAGACAGCCTATCTTCATGGATTAAAAGACAAGATGGCAATACTCTTTAAATTGATCTATAAATTCAGTTCAATTTCTTTTAAATCTCATCGGGCTTCTTTGTACAAATTGAGAAGTTAATCTGAAAATTCATATGGAAACTCAAGGGACCAAAAATAGCCAAAGCACTCTTGACAAGAACAAAGTTGGAAGACTCACATTTCCCGTTTCCTAATTTCAAAAGTTACCAGAAAGCTACAGTAATCAAGACAATGTGGTACTGACATAAAGATAGACATAAAGAACAATGGAATAGAACTTAAGGTCCAGAAATAAACAAATGTATCTATAATCAATTTATTTTGACAAGTGTGCCAAGACTATTCAGGAAAGAATAGTCTTTTCAACAAATTGTGTGGGGACAAATGACTATCCACATGCAAAAGAATGAATTTAGATCTCTTAATTAATTCATTCATTAACTTATTTATTTATTCTTAAGTTAGTTAACATACAGTGTAGTCTTGGCTTCAGGAGAAGAATCTGGTGGTTCATAACATGCATACAACACCCAGTGCTCATCCCAACAAGTGCCCTCCTTAATACCCATCACCCCTTTTCCCCCTCTCCATCACCCCCATGAGCCTTCAGTTTGCTCTCTGTATTTAAGAATCTCTTATGGTTTGCCTCCCTCTCTGTTTTTATCTTATTTTTCCTTCCCTTCTTCTATGATCATCTGTTAAGTTTCTCAAATTTCACGTATGACTGAAGTCATGTGATATGTCTTTCTCTAATTGACTTATTTAGCCTAGCATAATACCCTCCAGTTCCATCCATGTTTTTTATACCATATATAAATATTACTTCAAAATGGATCATAATGTAAATTTGAGAACTAAAACATAAACCTCTTTAAGAAAAGGTAAGGGTAAATCTTCATGACCTTAGATTTAGCAAAGCCTTTTTAGGTCTAACATCAAAAGCACCAGAAACCAAAGGAAATAGTAGATAAATTGGACTTCATCAAAATTAAAAAGGAGCTTTGGTGGAGTTTTCTTTTGCCTCAAAAGACACCACCAGGAAAGTGAAAAGACAAACCATAAAATATTTGTAAATAATACATCGCATAAAGGACTTGTATGTAGAATGTATAAGGGATATTTACAATTCAACAATAAAAAGCAAAATCATTTAACTTAAAAATGGGCAAAAGATCTGAAATGTTCTTCCAAAAAAATTATACAAATAGCTAACAAATACCTGCACACCTTCACTAGTCCTCAGGGTAATCCAAGTCGAAACCAACCACAATGAGATATAACTTCACACTCACTCAGATAGGTCTAATTTTTTCCATATGGAAAATGACCAGTGTTAGTGAGGATTTGGAAAAATTGGACCTCTCTTATGCTGCTGGTAGGAATGTAAAATGGTACACCCACTTCGAAAAATAGTCTGGCAGGTCCTCAAAAAGTTAAACACAGAGTTACGATTTTATTCAGCAATTCCACAATTCCTAGGTATATACTCAAAAGAAAGGAAAATACATTTCCACATGAAAACATATATGAATCATAGTAGCATTGTTGATAAGAGTCAAAAAGTAAAAGCAACACACATAAATGAATAATAGATAAACATAGTGTAGTATACCTATATACTGGTATATTATTAGACCATGAAAATGTACTGATACATGCTTTACCATGGATGAACCTTGAAAACATGTGAAATAAAATAAAGCAGTCACAAAAGGTCGCACATACTTCATTTATATGAAACTTCCCAAACAGGCAAAGTAGAAAGTAGAACAGAGGCAAACAGAAAGTAGATAAATGGTTGTCTAAGGCTGGGGGTTATGGAGGTAGGGGTGATAGCTGAAGAGCATAGTACTTCTTCTGAGATCATAAAAATGTTCTAAGTTGATTGTTGTGATGGCTGCACATCTCTGTAACCATACTAAGAAACATTGTTTTGTACACGTTAAAATGTGTTCATGGTATAGCAGTTGAGTTAAATCTCAACAAGGCTGTTATCAAGAAAACCCAACAACACAAAAACAAAACCTAAGTGATACAATATGTAGAGTAAAATTGAGACCTGGAAATGCATATATTAAAAAAGAAGGCTGAAAATTGATCTCAGTAAAATAAGCAAAAATAAATTGAAAAAAAAAGAAAAATAAGAATAAATAATGAAATGGAAAAAATAGAGAGAGCAACAAAACCAAAATATGGTCCTTTGAAAACACAAAATGTACAGACCTATGATAATTTCATGCACAAATTAAAAAAAGGAATAAACAATACTAGAAATAAACAAGGGATATTTACTACAGTGTACGAGACAAACATTGGTAGAACAGAATGGATAAATACACAAAGCCACAATAATAGCTAAAGATGTCAAGAGCCCTTTCTTAACAACTAGATGGAAATAGGCAACAATATAGAACTCAATGCTACCATCGACCAACAGGATCTAATTCACATTTATAGAAAACATCACCCCACAACAGTAGAATGCACATTCTTTTCAAGTGCCTATAAAATATTTATTAAGATAAACCATATTCTGAATCACCAAACAAACCTTAACAAATTTTTAAAAATAAAAATCATACAGTGTATGTTTTCTGAACATAATGGAATCATACTAAAAACCAATAACAGAAAGAGGGGCACTTGGGTGGCTCATTCAGTCGGTTAAGCGTCTGACTTCAGCTCAGGTCATGATCTCACAGTTCATGAGTTTGAACCCCATGTTGAGCTCTGTGGTGACAGCTCAGAGCCTGAAGCCTGCTTCAGATTCTGTTGTCTCCCTCTCTCTCTGCCCATCCCCTGCTCACACTCAATCTCTCAAAAATAAATAACATTAAAAAATTTAAAAATAAAATAAAAACCAATAACAGAAAGATAACAGGAAAATTTCTAAACATTTGGTAATTAAACAAAACACTTTCTAATAACCCATGAGTTAAAGAGGAAGTCTAAAAATTCATAGGATTAAATGAAAATACGACATATCAAAATATATATGATGCAACTAAAGCAGTGTTGAGAGGGAAATTTACAACACTAAGTGCTTACATTAGAAAGGAGATAAGGTCTCAAATCAATAATGTAATTTCCTACCAAAAGAAACTCAAATAAAAGAGGAACAAAATAAAGCAAAACAAGTAGAAGAAAGGAAATAATAATACAGATAGCAGAACTCACTGAAATTGAAAACAAGAAAACAAAAGAGGGGGAAAAATCAATGAAACCAAAAGGTGTTTCTTTGAAAGATCAGTAAAGTTGACAAATCTCTAGCAAAAATTATAAAGAGAGACGCCCCTATCACCAAAAACAGGAATAAAAGTGGATATAACCTGCAGCCATTAATAAGGATACTAAAGTAATACAGGCATTTCTCAGAGATATTGTGAGTTCTAGACCACATTTTATATGCACTGGGAAACCATATTGTCATATTGTTATATAAAGCAAATATAACAATAAAGTAAGTCAAATGAATTTTTGGCTTCCCAGTGCATATAAAAGTTATGTTTACATTATCCTGTAGTCTACTAAGTGGAAAAGAAAATAATATCTTAAAAAAATATATACATACCTTAACATAAAAATACTGCTGGGGCACCTTGGTGGCTCAGTTGGTTAAGCGTCTGACTCTTGATTTAGGCTCAGGTCATGATCTCATAGTTGATGAGATCAAGCCCCACCTGGGGCTCCGTGCTGACAGCACAGAGCCTGCTTGGGATTCTCTATCTCCCTCGCTCTCTCTGCCCCTCCCCTACTTGCATGTGCTTGCTGTCTCTCTCTCTCTCTCTCAAAATAAATAAAACAAAACTTTAAAAAATTGCTATGGCAATTTCTTAAAATAACACAACAAAGTTTTCCATATCAAGGGACCTTCTTCTCACAAATGATTTCTCTGTAGTATGAAATGCTGTTTGATAGCATTTAACCCACAGTAGAAATTCTTTCAAAATTGTAGTCAACCCTCTCAAACCCTGCCACTGCTTATGTAATATAGGTAACACATGTATTACGTATGTAATACAATCCTTTGTTGTCATTTCAACAATCTTCACAGCATCTTCACCAGAAGTCAACTCCATCTCAAGAAACCACTTTCATTGTTCATCCATAAGAAGTTACTCCTCATCCAATGAAGTTTCTCATGATATTTCTGCAATTCAGTCCCATCTTCGGCCTCCACTTCTAATTCTAGTTCTCTTAGTGTTTCCCCCACATCCGCATTTACTTCCTCCACTGAAGTCTTTGAACCCTTCAAAGTCATCCATGAGCGTTGTGATCAACTTCTTCCAAACACCTGTTCATGTTGATATTTTGACCTCTTCCCATGAGTCACAAGTGTTCTTAATGACCTCTTGAAAGGTGAATCCTTTCCAGAAGGTTTTCAATTTACTTCGCACGGAGGAATCACAATCTATGGTAGCTATACCTTATGCAATGTATTTCTTAAATAATAAGGTGTAAGAGTCTTAATTACTCTTTGATCCATGGGCTGCAGAAGGGATTTTGTGTTAGTATTCATGAAAACAACATTAATCTTGTTGTACATCTCCCTCAGAGCTCTGGGGTAATCATGTGCATTGTCAATGAACAGTAATATTTTTAAAGGAAGCTTTTTCAGGGGGTAGGTCTCAAAAGTGAGCTTAAAATAGTCAGTAAACCATGTCGTAAACAGATGTTCTGTCACCCAGCCTTTATTATTCCATTTTTAGAGCACAGGCAGAGTAGATTTAGCATAATTCTTAAGAGCCCTACGATTTTCAGCATGGCAAATAAGCATTGGCTTCAACTTAAAGTTACCAGTTGCATTAGCTCCTAACAAGAGAGTCAGCCTGTCCCGTGAATCTTCAAAGCCAGGCATTGACTACTCTTCTGTAACTATGAAAGTCTCCGATGACATCTTCCAATGTATGGTTATTTCATCTACATTGAAAACCTATTGTTTAGTGTAGCCACATTCATTAATTATCTTAGTTAAATCTCCTGTACACTTTGCTGCAACTTCTACATCAGCACTTCCTGCTTCATCTTGTACTTTTATGTTATGGAGAAAGCTTCTTTCCTTAAATCTAATGAACCAACCTCTGCTAGCTTCACACTTTTCTTCTGCAGCTTCCTCACCTCTCTTAGCTTTCATGGAATTGAAGAGAGGTAGGGGCCTTGTTCTGGTTTAGGTTTTGTTCTAACAGGATGTTATGGCTAATTTGATCTTCTATCCAGACCACTAAAACTTTTTCCATATCAGCAAGAAGGCTATTTCACTTTATTTCATTTGTGTGCTCACTGGAGGACCACTTAAAAATTTTTTTTACATTTATTTACTTTTGAGAGACAGAGAGAGACAGAGCATGAACAGGGGAGGGGCAGAGAGAGAAAGAGACACAGAATCTGAAGCAGGCTCCAGGCTCTGGGCTAGCAGTCAGCACAGAGCCTGATGCAGGGCTCGAACCTATGAACCGTGAGATCATGACCTGAGCTGAAGTCAGACACTCAACCGACTGAGCCACCCAGGCACCCCTGAAGGACCACTTTTAATTTCCTTCAAGAACATTTCCTTTGCATTCACAACTTGGCTATTTGACACAAGAGACTAGCTTTTGGCCTATCTCAGCTTTCAACATGCCATCCTCTCTATGCTGAATCATCTCTAGCTTTTCATTTGAACTGGGACATACAGCTCTTCCTTTCACTTGAACATTTAGAGGCTATTGTAGGGTTGTTAACTGGCCTAATTTCAATATTGTTGTGTCCCAAAGAAAACGGATGCCTGAGGAGAGAAAAATATGGGAAATGGCTGGTCAGTGGAACAGTCAGAATACACACATTTGTTTATCAAATTTGCCATCTTATATGGGTGTGGTTCATGATATCCCAAAACAATTACAATAGTAACATCAGAGAGTATTGATCACAGATCAGCATAACAAATATAATAATAATGAAAAACTTTGAAATATTGAAAGAATTATCAAAATGTGACATAGAGACATGAATGGAGTGAGTAAAAGGTGCCAATAGACTTGCTCAACACAGGATTGCCACCAGCTTCAGTTTGTGAAAATGCAATATCCATGAACCACAATAAAGTGAAGCACAATAAAACAAGATATGCCTGTATTACAGACAACTTTATGTGCACATATATTCGACAACTTAGATGAAATGGACCAATTTTTCAAAAACCACAAATTATCTAAACTCAACCAATATGAATAGATCATCTGATTGCTCCCGTAGCAATTAAATTGAATTTGTAAATTTAAAATCACCCCCAAGAAGTTTCTTGGCTCAAATGTTTTCATCGAAGAACTCTACCAAACATTTAAAACATTAACCAGAGGAAAAGTCAGGGGGGGGGTGAAATAAGAGATGGAGATCAAGGAGTGAACTTTTGATGGGCACCGGGTGATATATGGAAGTGTTGAATCATTATACTGCACACGTGAAACTAATATTGCACTCTATGTTAATGAACTGGAATTTGAATACAAACTTAAAAAAAGAGAATTAACACAAGTTATACATAATCTTTTCCAGAAAATAGAATAAAAGAGCATGCTTCATAATGCATTTAATGGGGTGGCCAGTATTACCCTGATACTAAAACCAGACAAATATGTTACAAAAAATAAACTACAGACCAGTATTTCTCATGAACATAGACACAAAAATCCTCCAGGGAATTGTTTTAAAAATAAAGTTTATTTATTTATTCATTTTAAGAGAGAGAAAGAGAGAGAGCAAACGAGCATGAGCTGGGGAGGGGCAGAGAGAGAGGGAGACACAGAATCCTAAACAGGCTCCAGGCTCCCCACTGTCAGCACAGAGCCTAATGTGGGGCTCTGAGCCAAAGCTGAACACTTAACTGACTGAGCCAGCTACGGTGCCCCAAACCACAAGAGACTCTTACCGATAGAGAACAGATGAGGGGTGATGGAAGGAAGTGGGTGGGGATGGGTAGCTGGGTGATAGGCGTTAAGGCAGGCAGTTGGGAGAAGCACCGGCTATTGTATGTAAGTTATGAATCACCGAATTCTACTCCTGAAACCAATATTGCACTGTATATTAGCTAAAATTTAAATAAATTCATCAAAAGCAAACATAAACAAGCGTGAAGATGTCAAATTAAAAAGCTCTTGCATGCGAAAACAAATCATCAATAGAGTGAAAAGGCAACCTGCAGAATTGGAGAAAATGTTTGAAAGCTATATACCTGAAAGGAGTTAATATCCAAAAAAATATAAGGAACTCATTAAACTCGAGAGCAAAAACAAACAAACAATAAAAATCTAATTTACAAGTGGGCAAAGGACGTAAGTAGCCGTTTTTCCAAAGCAGACATACAAATAGCCAACAGATGTATGAGAGGGTGCTCAACATCACCGGTCATCAGGGAAATACAAATCAAAATCATGAGGTATCACCTCATACCTGTTAGGATGACCATTATAAGAACAACAAGAGATAATGAGTGTTGACAAAGGTGTGGAAAGAAGGGAACCCTTCTACACGGTTTTCGAAATGTAAATTTGTACAGTCATTGAGTAAAACAGTACGGAGTTTCCTAAAATACTTAATCATAGAACTACCAAATAATCCAGAAATTCCCCTTCTGAATCCAAAGGGAATGAAATCGGTATCTCAGAGAGATCTCTGCAGTCCTATGTTTGTTGCAGCATTATTCACAACAGCTGAGATATGAAAAAAACCTAAGTGTCCATTGATAGATGAATGGATAAAAAAAATTATATACTACACACATGTAATATATATATTTAATGAAATACTATTCAGCTATAAACATGAAAGAACTCTCATCATTTTCAACCACATGGGTGAACTGTAAGGGCATTACACTAAGTGATGGGACTCAGACAGAGAAGAACCAATACCGTTAAGATCTCATTTATATGTGGAACCTAACAAAGCCAAACTCATAGAACTGGAGAGTAAAACAGTGTTTGCCAGGAGCGATGGAGAGACAGGTTAGGCTGGGCGGGAATAAAGAGATGTTGATCAGAGCATACAAGCTTTGATGTTACAAGAGGAGTAAGTTCTGGGTATGTACGGTAAGCATGGGGACTACAGTTAACGAAACGGCATTGTATACTTAAAAGTTGCTGTGAGAGTGATTCTTCTTTTTTTTAATTTTTTAAAATTTATTTTTGAGAGACAGAGAGAGACGGCTCCAGCAGGGGAGGGTCAGAGAGAGAGGGAGACACAGAATCGGAAGCAGGCTCCAGGCTCTGAGCTAGCTGTCAGCACAGAGCCCGATGTGGGGCTCGAACCCACGAACCGTGAGATCATGACATGAGCCGAAGCCGGTCGCTCAACCGACTGAACCACCCACGCGCCCCAAGAGAGTGATTCTTAAATGTTGTCTCCATGACAACAACAAGAACAACAAAATGGTAATTATGTGAAGCAAAGGATGTGTTAACTGCCCCTATTGTGGTAAGCATTCTGCAATATATAGGAATATGAAATCTTCACAGTGCACACCTTAAAATTACACAATATTATATATTATGTGTATCCCAATAAAGCTGGACAATGTGTATCTGTTTCCAGATTTCCACTTCTTATAAGGATACCAATCATACTGGATTAGGGACTCATCCTACTTCGAGATGACCTCATCCTAACTAGTTACATCCTCAATGACACTATTTCCAAGTAAGGTCACATCCCAAGGTACTGGGGGAGGACTTAAACATATGAATTTGGAGGGAATATAAATCAATCCATAACCACATGTTTCAATTATACACATCGATCATAGTTTGTGGATATGTAGGTAGGTAGTGAAAGCCTGAAACATCATGGAAATGTTATATAACAATTCAAGGATAGTGATTACCTCCAGAGAGGGAAGGAGAAAGAAAGGTTTAGTGATGGAACTCTAATAGTCTCCTTAACCTTATCTAAAAAAACAAAAAAAAACAAAACCAAACAATAAAAACCCAAAATAGTTCCATTGTGGCAAAGTAAGTATTAAATCTGAGTTCTGAGTGACGGGTATATAGACATATGTTGTATTATTTTTAAACTCTTCTGAGTGATAGTTTGTACCCATAAAAAAGTAATTCATTCCTTCATTTATTTTCTTGGAAGAAGGTACAATAGGACTGACTCACGAAGCTCAACAACACAGAGAGCTTTTCCTCCAACAATGAGAGTATGTCATTGTTTTCACATTTTAAAAGCAAATGAAGTGTTGCTGTGATTTTAGTGATCCTATTATTTATAAAAATATATATTTTAAAGACATAATTGCGCTCCGTGGGTTAAGATGCCTCCGTCACGAGATAGTAAGCAGCTTCTGAGACAGGCAAAGGGAAAAAAATTCTAACCTGACATTTTATGCTTATTCCATGGCCTACTCTTTTTGGCTGGAAGGGAATAGAGACATGCAAAATCTTTAAAATCTTTCTTCCTCCTACCCTTTCTCTCTCTCTCTCTTTGGAAAAGGGGGCTTATAAAGTTCAGTTCATGTAAATCCTGGTTGTAAGTTTGTTTTCTACCTAACGCTGACTGCATATATTTACACAAATTAAGAGGTTACCCGAGTCAAAGGACCTCAAAGTCTAACCCTGCTTTGACAGTAGCCAGCTGCTTGCTTTGGGGCAAGCTTTATTATTTTTTTTTCATGTAGAAAATGAAAGCTGTGGATTGTTCTGAGATCTAAATGTGCTAAGAAAAACAAAGATGATTGATGGTGCAGGACATAAAATTTTTATGTAATTTGTGGAAATGTGAGCCCTTCAGTTAAATATTCAGCTATGTGGTAAGTTACACCGCTGATGTGATTCACTTTTTCTCAGAGTGGAACACCATCACTTGTTTGTTCTGTACACACATGCTCTGTTCCTTTGACCCAATCATGCAGCCCCCAACATAACATTATCCACACACTGAGACTCTTGAAGTTCCTTGACAATGATAAAACACACTTCCTGGGAAGGAAAAACCCATCTTTGTAAAACCTAGATGTCAGATGCAGCTTTCATCTGGAGTCTTGAGTATGATTTCTTTCCAGAGCTGAACTTGATGCAGTCTTGGCTCCTTAACCCCTCTCTGCAAGAAAGCTAATCTTACCGAATATATACTAGGTTTTATGGAAGATTTTCTGAGGCCATGGGGAAGAAGCAGATTAGACAACACATAGTATTTCATGTGAATACTCCCAAACAGAACTACCCTCTGCTTCAAGACTCTCCTTTGAGATTTGAGCCACTGGCTATCTTTCTTCCAAGCTCTGCCCAAATAGTGCTTAGTTAGCCTCTGCTCCTTGAGGGACTCTGGGCCTTGGAAACTCAATCCTCCCTCTCTGTATCCTTATTCAAGGATCTTTTCAACAAAACCTGGTCTATGCCTACAACGAAATTCTTCTTCTAGACATTAAGATAAACTTTTCCACCTGTAGGCATTTGCAAGCACAGATCCCTTGCCTATTGATGACTGTATTTAATCTGCAAGCACCCTGCTTGACTCTAAGGTCTTGATTATGTATAAAGCCTTGGACTTTTGCCTCCAGAAATTTTGCCCCTCACCCCCAATGCAGCACATGCAGCAGACTTTCCAGGCTACTTCCCGGGCACCAAAATTATTAGCTGACACTGAAGTTGCCTTGGACCCAGCCCCTAATTGCACCAGAACCTGGCTACTTGGAAGACTGGCTTTCTTAATCTGTCCAAACTCAATTGGAAAAATCGACTTAATTAAATAGGAAAGTGGTTAGCATTGTGCAAGTACAATTTTCTCAGATGATTAGATGCTTTTTCTTTTGAAATGAATAAATAAAAGGGAAAGAGGGGCAGAATAATAATGGTACAGGTTTTACTTTTCTAAAGTTTGAATAAAATTAGCATAATTTCCCTTTTATTAAGCTACAGTAGATAGAAAGCACATTATAGACACTGTAGGTGGAGATGTGGGTGGACACATAAGAGGGGTAATGAGAGAGCATTGAAAATACAGCTGAAATAATGAGCATGTAATATGAAAAACAGCAGCAAGAATCAGGCGGTAGAATGGAAGGGTCCCTGATTTGATCACAGACAAAAGGGATGGAGAATAGAAAATAAGAGGTAACCATTTAGCTGAGCTGAGAGACAGGAGCAGCCCGGACTAATGGAGCTGGGCATATATAGGAAAAGAACCGGGAACACTTCATCATTGACTTGGGTTCAAAAAATTATACCTTGGGCTTAGAGGGGAAGAAAGCACAATAATAACATTCATTAAAATATCTAATTTTATTCAAATTCATCATAATGGGTTTCATGGTCCTTCTGTCCATCCCCCTCAAAGCACAGACAATGCAACCCTCCACATACGCCTTCCCTGTCCCATTCACTTTACAAACAAGGAAATGAAGGCCCGGTGAACTTTTGCAAAAGAAGTGATTTAAAAAAAATTCTAGAGTTTTGCCATGCAGACAATCAAATCTCCACGGGATTTCTACAGAAAGAATCTGCTCCTTGACATATAGCAGAAAGCAAATCAAGAAATTATTAACAGAATCGAGCCAATTGATCTAGATTCTCAAAGGATGTTTGCAGACTAGTAAATGACCCTGACTTTGTGATTTCTTCACCTGACCTGTGCCAGGAATAATATTTAGATGACACCATTGTTTCAGCTACAAATCTGGAAAGCCCAAGAGTTATCTGTACAATATTTTCTCTCCCCAAATGTAGGCAGTTAGATAGCAAAGTCTCAGGCCCATAATGGATCCAAGGACATCATCTTTTCAAAGAGCTTTCTCCCTGCTTCTTCCAGGCAATGGTCCCACTTTTTAAATTCTCTCCCTGCTCAAGATCTCCTTCTCAGTCTCTTCCCAGACTTTCTTACCTCCCACCCACACATCTTTTATCCCTCCCCACATTCCCTACTCTTTTCTTCTCATTATGATTGCCCTTGACAGCTATTGAGAGGTGCTTTGATTGCTCCGTAAATGTGAAGTCTAAATCTCCATTAATTTAAAAAAACGTTGGACCCCCCCCCTTTCTCAAAGACAAGGGACATCTTCTCCAGAAACATAATTCATGGTGTGGTTCTCCCACCTCCCCGCCCCCAAAACTTTCCTCCTAGAGAAGAGGGAGCTTCTGCATATATTAGCTTAAGTTGTTCCAATGCAGCTACAAAAAATAATAAAAGGTGACATTTTCCCTTAAAACAAAGCAAAACCCTGAATCCTGCTGAAAGGTCTGGTTCTTCCCGTGATGGATAATCTCTTCTTCGTTTCCGTCTTAGAACTTGCAAATACCAACCGGATGCATTCAGTGTGTCCCTTCATCTGCCCTCCTGGAGGAATTCCAGCTGTGCTTAAAACAACTCATCTGAGATTGTGCTGTTCTCAACCACCTTGTCTACCGGAGACTTCCGGTTAGTCTTTGATTCAGCTTATTATTTGTCACCCTTATAACATTTGAAATTATTGTTGTCTATTTTCTTACATTTAAGTTTTGTTCGAGTTCAATCAGGGCAACAACTAAGTTTCTCATGGTTTTTGTGTCACTCCCAGTGACAGTTTCTGGCTCATAGTATGTGCTCAATAAATACCTGCTGAGTGGTTTAGGTAAGTGACCTAATGTAAGGTTGGTGATCAAGGTTCTGCCACTTACGGGCAGCTCTCTAGGATGACAACTTATCTGTACCTATGGCCCAGAAATATCAAGAGCCACCTGAATTGAGGATGTTGGGCTGAGCAAGAGATTGTCTAACCTGTGGGCAGGAAATTTGCCCCTGTACCACCTATGGTAGACTGAATCATTGATATCAATCCTTCACCTTTCCTATCCTCGTGCTTTCTGTGGCCTTTGATTTTAGATTTAGTCATGTCTTGCTTAGGCCAGTATGGGCCGAAGTGATGCCAGGTCAATTGCAAGCCTGGGCCTTAAGAGGCTTTGCATGTTTCTGTGGAGAGCTGAGCTTCCAGGTAGTAGTTAAGGTAAAAAGCCTAAATGAAATAACAGTCGAGCATTTAATCATTTACTGTGGTATTATGAGCAAGAGACTATGCCGTATAAAGTGTTAGTTTCCCCAGTGTTCCATTAACCACCATGAAAGAGCACCAGGTGAAGATCAGATATATCATTGGATAGGAGGAATCATCTCATTGCTGAGGGAGCCCCAAACAAAAAAACTCTTTCTATTAATGGATCTGGTGATAAGGGTAAGAAAGAGAAGGAAAGGATAGAAGTGGAACGTACTCAATATTGAGTTACAGTGGATAAAATATTTTTAAAGATCGATGATAAAATATTCTCAGTAAAGGTGATGGAGAGATCCATTGGCCAAAGGTCTCTGACAAAGAGGCTTCCAAGTGGAGGTGCCTTGGCTAGGAATGCAGGTATGCATAAGACCATGGCTGGTTGGGGAGGCCTGAATGCCTGAGTGCAACTCCCTTTAGAGACTATAACTCATTATTTGTGCACCCAATCTGGTGTGGAGATGACGGCTTTCCCCAGTGAAGTCTGTTAGGTAGAGCTTTTGTAATTGCCAGAATGGCCAGGCCTGAAAGATCACATGTGGATTTCTGACCACAAGCCTGACTTCTCAGTTTCCATTTGCCATGTTGGACCACTCATTACCATGAGAAGAGCTTCCCCTAGTAGCTGCTGCCTCTTTAGTCTGGACCCCAGAATGAGCACATATAGAGAAGAGCCATCCCAGCTGACTTACCTACAGTGAGAAGTAGAGTTGCCCCAGCCATGAGAATATGAAGGAGAACCATCAAGTGAAGCTCAGCTTACATCAGCCAAGCCAACTTAACTGATCCAGAGACCCATGAGAATAAAGGCTGGCTAATTTAAGTCACTAAGTTTGGGGTGTTTGCTACACATTGTTGTGGCATAGCTAATAGATACACTATGGTTTTTCCAGCCATCATACGTGTGGGCATCTGCCAAAAGTCCTTATTTCAATCAAATATTACCAGATATGCAAAGGAACAGAAAAAAAAACCACTCACAGTGAGAAGAACAATGAATCAATCAATAGAAGTCCAGAAATGATATAGATTAGTAGACAAAGGCATTTAACTTGTTAACAAATGTTCAAGAAGCTAGATGACAGATTGAACATGTTGAAAATGGAAGATAAAACAGATGTAAATTGAACTTCTAGAGATAAGGAGACTGCCATTTCTGAGGCAAAATATGCACTGTATAGAATTAATGGCAGATTAGACATTGCAGCAGAAAATATTTCTGACCTTGAACACACAGCAATAAAAAACATCCAAGAAGATGGGAAAAATAATAGAACATTGATGAGCTGTAAAACAATTGCTAGCAGACTAATGCATGTGAAATTGGAGTCCTCAAAGGAGAGGATTTGGGGTAAAGGAGGAGAAAAAATACCTGAAAAAATAATAGGAAAAATTTTTTTGATGCGAACTGTATATGAACACATTTCAAAAGTTTAACAAGTCCCTAACACAAAAATAAAACTATATCAAGGCACAAAATAAATTTCTCAAAACAATTGGTAAAGAAAAAAAACCTAAAATGTACCCAGAGAAAAAAGACACATTAGGTCCAGAGGAACAAAGACAAAGATAACAGTAGGCTGCTCATTAGAAACAATGCAAGGAGAAAACAGTGGAATGGCATATTCAAAGCATTGAAAGAAAACAAGTGCCCACATAGAATTCTTTCCCAGTGAAAATATATTTCAAACTTAAGGCTCAATAAAGGCATTTTTCAGACACAGAATAGCAAAAAAAAAAAAAAAATTCATCACTAGCAGACTTGTGCTCTAAAAAGTAAATTCCTTCAAGAAGAAGTAAAATGATGTGAGATGTAAATCTGGATCTACACAAAGTCATGAAGGTCGGCTCAAATAATTATATGGATGAATACTAAAAATATGTTCTCATCATTTAAATCCCTTTGAAGATGTTACTGATTGGCTAAGGCAGGAATTGGAAAACTCTTTCTGTACAAAACCAAGTCCAAAGTATTTTATGCCTGGTAGGTTATATGGTCTCTGTCACAACTACTCAATTTTGCTGGTTTTGCATGAAAGGAGCCATAAACAATATGCAAATGAATAAATGTAACTATTTTCCAATAAAGCTTTATTTACAAAAACAGATGGAGGTCTGGACTTGACTCATGGGCTATAGCTTACTAAACCCTGGATTAAAATAATATAGATGCCAAAAAGAGCACAATAAGACTGGAAAGGAAAAAGGGAAATATATGTAACAGAGAGGTTGTTTTACTACATGTGAAGTATATCATTTGAAAGATAAACTAGTATAGCCTAAGGATGTACATTATGAAACCTAAAGCAGCCACTAAATTATCAAAACAAAGCATGATGGCAATAATTCAACAAAGGAGATAAAATAGAATCATAAAAATCAACCCAAAAGAAGGCAGAAAAGAGAAATGAACCAAGAACAGTTAGAATAAAACAAATAGATGTTTGACTTAAATACGATCAATAATCAAATGAAATATAAATAATCTTAACACTCCAATTAAAAATCATAAATGGCCAGATTATATTTTAAAAATCAAGATCCAACTATGTTTTGCCTATAAATAGCTTTAAAATTAAAAATGTAAGATGGTATGCCATGATAACACTAAACAAAATAAAACTGAATATACATTAATATCAGACACAGTAGATGTCACAGAAAGTAATTTTACTAGGGATAAAGACGGTAAGCTTATAAGTGGGTCAATTCATCAAGAAAACACAACAATCCTAAACATGCATTCACCTTAAAAGAGAACATCCATACTGAAAAGTTAAACTGTATTTGCAAACAATATGTCATCCATGAATAAAATCCTATGAAATAAAAATACTGCATGAATGAATAAATGACTTTGGCGAGGTGACAGTATTTGATATTAATGTACAAAAATCAATTGTGTTTCAATATACAAATAACAAAAACTGTAAGTTGAAACTTAAAAACAATACCATTGACAATAAGATATAGAAAATACTTAGGGATAAATGTGACAAAATATGTGTAAAATTTGTACACTGAAAGGTATAAAATGTTATCAAGAGAAATTAGAGAAGAATTAATAAATCAAAAGGTATACACAACAATAAACTCAAAATGAATGACATACCTAAATGTGAAACAGGAAACCATCAAAACCCTAGAAGAGAAAGCAGGAAATAACCTCTTTGACCTCAGCCACAGCAATTTCTTGCTCAACATATCTCCAAAGGCAAGGGAATTAAGAGCAAAAATGAACTATTGGGATCTCATCAAGATAAAAAGCTTCTGCACAGCAAAGTAAACAATCAACAAAACTAAAAGGCAACTGATGGAATGGGAAAAGATAGTTGCAAATGACATATCGGATAAAGGGTTAGTATCCAAAATCTATAAAGAATTTACTAAACTCAACACCCAAAAAGCAAATAATTCAGTGAAGAAATGGGCAGAACACATGAATAGACACTTCTCCAAAGAGGACATCCAGATGGCCAACAGATATATGAAAAGATGCTCAATGTCGCTCATCATCAGGGAAACACAAATCAAAACCACACTGGGATACCACCTCATGCCAGTCAGAGTGGCTAAAATGAACAAATCAAGAGACTATAGATGCTGGTGAGGGTGTGGAGAGACGGGCACCCTCCTACACTGTTGATGGGAATGTAAACTGGTGCAGCCACTCTGGAAAACAGTGTGGAAGTTCCTCAAAAAACTATCAATAGAACTCCCTTATGACCCAGCAATAGCACTGCTAGGGATTTACCCAAGGGATACAGAAGTGCTCATGCATAGGGGCACATGTACCCCAATGTTCATAGCAGTGGTTTCAACAATAGCCAAATTATGGAAAGAGCCTAAATGTCTATCAACTGATGAATGGATAAAAAAGATGTCGTTTATATATACAATGGAGTACTACTTGGCAATGAGGAAGAATGAAATCCTGCCATTTGCAGAAACGTGGATGGAACTGGAAGGTATCATGCTGAGTGAAATAAGTCTGTCAGAGAAAGACAGATAGCATATGTTTTCACTCATATGTGGAACTTGAGAAACTTAACAGAAGAGCATGGAGGAGGGGACAGGGAAAAATAGTTATAAATAGAGAGGGAGGAGGCAGACCAGAAGAGACTCTTAAATACAGAGAACAAGCTGAGGGTGGATGGGGGGGTCTAGGGGAGAGGGGAAAATGGGTATGGGCATTGAGGAAGGCACTTGTTGGAATGAGCACTGGGTGTTTGTATGTAAGAGATGAATCACAGGAATCTACCCCAAAAACCAAGAGCCCACTTTACACACTGTATGTTAATCAATTTGACAATAAATTATATTAAAAATAAATAAATAAACAGGTATACTGTATTCACAGGTCAGAAAACTCAATATTATTAAAATGCCAGTTCTTCTCTATAGATTCAATGCAATCACATTCAAAATCTCAGAAGGCATTTTTATTTTTATTTTTTAATTTAAATTCAAGTTAGCTAATGTATAGTATAGTCTTGGTTTCAGGAGTAGAACCCAGTGATTCATCTCTTACATATGACACTCAGGAGGTATTTTTATAGAAAATTGCCAAGCTGGTTCTAAAATTCATATGGAATTAAGAAGATGGTGGTAGAATAGGAGGACGCTAGGCTCACTTCATCCCATGAACACAACTAGATAACTGTCAAATCATCCTAAATGCCTCAGAAATAGACCTGAGGACTGACAGAACAAACGCTACAACTAAAGATAGAGAAAAGACCACATCAAAGAAGGCAAGAAGTATGGAGACAGGGTTTAGGGGAAAAATAGATCAGGAATTCTGTGGATGGGAGGGAGTCATGGTCTTAGAGAAGAGTAAAAGAGAGAGGAGAACACAAGTGAAAGCAAAAGAGAATATTTCCCCAAAGATAATGGTTTGGAAAACAAGAGGAGCTGAATTTCGTGAGTTCTTGAAACCATTGGCGATTAAAGATTGGAGTTTTAAAAAAATCATAAAGCTTGGAGTTTTATTTTTATTTTATTTATTTTTAATTTCAGTTAACATATGGTGCAATATTGGTTTCAGGAGTAAATTCAGTGATTCATCACTCACCTACAACACCCAGTGCTCATCACAACAAGTGCCCTCCTTAGTGGTCATCCCCCATCTACCCCATCTCCCACCCACCTCCTTCTGTCAACCCTCAATTTGTTCTCTATCATTAAGTGATTTGCAATGACATGGATGGAGCTATAATGTACTATGCTAAGTGAAATAAGCCAATCAGAAAAAGACAAATACCATACGATTTCACTCATATGTAGAATTTAGGAAACAAAACAGATGAACATATGGGAAGGGGGTAAGAGAAAAAAGGAAAAAGGTAAAAAAGAGAAGAGAGGGAAACAAACCAAGCAAGCCTGGAGTTTTTAATGTCAGTGGGTTGGCTAGGGTAGAGCCCAGAGGGTACTGTACTGCTACTGAGGAAAATGCAGGCAAACAACTCGGGGCCAGACAGCATGGAAACATCAATCAGAAGAGTGTCTGGGACATACAAGGAGACAGATTATTTGCTCTTCCTGGAGCACATCCTTGAGAGGCAGTGTTCATGGAGATGCTCCACAGGGAATAAAAGAGCTGTCACCATCTGTCTCCCCTGATCCTCAGCATAAACACAGAGCCACCTGTGGGAAGCAGTGTGGCACTGACACTGGCACTGGCTGCCTAATTTGCTTACATTAAGCCTCAACTCTTATGCTCTGGTGCGACTGCCCTTCTTAGTCACACTTGCCCCAGTGTCAGTGTGGCAGGTCCCTCCCCCAGAAGACCAGCACAAACCCCTGTCCATACCATGTCTCCCAACCAGAGAGTTCTGCAGGACCTCAGTTCTGATGAAGGTGGTGTCATGTCTCATTTCACAAGCAGACCAGAGCACATCTAGTTAAAACTCACTACATTCAGGCCGGCAGTCAATGTGCCCACAGCAAGCAAGGAGACGCTCTGCAAACAACTGGTCTGAAGGACAGAGCAGTGAAAACACAATAGCAGAGCACTGGCAGGACACACTGGAGACATTCCTGAAGCACCAGGCCCTGGACTCTGCATAACCTCTTCTTCATAAGGCCTTTACTTTCAGGAGCAGCAGACATAAATGGCTTTTCCAACACATAGAAGAATACAGATATTTAGATAAAATGCCAAGAGAGAGAAATTTATCCCAAATGAAAGAACAGGATAAGGCCATGGCCAGAGATCTAAGGAAGAAAGATAGAAGTAACATGCCTGATGGAGAATTTAAAGCAAAAATCATAAGGATACTCATACAGTAGAAGACATCCATGAGACCCTTACCACAGAGATAAAAGAGTTTTTAAAAAATCAGTCAGAGATGAAGGATTCAAAAATGAGATTGGAAATAGGTTTGATACAATGAACAGTGAGCTGGAAGAAGCAGAGGAATGAATTAGTGACCTAGAAGACAAAGTAATAGAAAATAATGAAGCTGAAAAAAAAGAGAGAGAAACAAGAATTATGCAGCACAAGAAAAGACTTAGGGAACTCTGTGACTCCATCAAAAGTAATAGCCTTCATATTCCAGGAGTCCCGGAAAGAGAGACAAGAGAGCAAAAAAATTTAATTGAATAAATAATAGTTGAAAACTTCCCAAATCATGAAACAGAAACAGACATATGGATCTCAGGAGGCACAGAGAAGTCCCATCAAAGTCAAACACAGCTCATCTTTAAAACATATTATGGTTAAAATTTCAAAATATAGTGATAAAAAATAATAAAAGCTGCAAGACAAAAGAAGTCCTTAACTTACAAGGGAAGACCCAAAATAGTAGCTGCATATTTCTCAATAGAAACTTGATGACACAGAAGACAGTAGCTTGATATATTCAAAGTGCTGAATGGGAAAAATCTGTAGTCAAGAATACTCTATCCAGTAAGGCTATCATTCAGAATAGAAGGAGAGAGAGTTTCCCAGACAAAATCTAAAGGAGTTCGTGCACAAAACCAGCTCTGCAAGACTTACTAAAGGGGACTCTTTGAGTGCAAAGGAGAGACAAAAAGTCACAAAGGCAAGAAAGGATTAGAGAAAATCTCCAGAAACAACAATAAAACAAATAATAAGATAGCACTAAATACATATCTATCAATAATTGCTTTGAATGTAAATGGACTAAACACTCCAATCAGAAAACATAGGGTGTCAGATTGGATAAAAAAACAAGGCCCATCCATATGCTGCCTACAAGACTCTCATTTTAGACCTAAAGACACCTGCAGATTGAAAATGAAGGGATGGAGAAACATTTATCACACAAATGGATGTCAAAAGAAAACCAGAGTAGCAATACTCATATCCAACAGACGAATCATTAAAACTAACACTGCGACAAGAGACACAAAAGGACACTATATAACCATAAAGAGGACTATATAATCGAACAAGAAGATGTAACAATTGTAAATATATATGAACACCCAAATATATAAAACAATTAATAACAAACAAAGAGGAACTAATTGATAATAATACAATAATAATAGGGAACTTTTAATACCCCACTTACATCAATTGACAGCTCATCTAAACAGAAAATCAATAAGAAAGCAATGGCTTAGAATGAAACACTGAAACAGATGGACTTCACAGAACATTCTACCCTAAAATTGCAGAATACACATTCTTTTCAAGTGCACATGGGATATTTTGCGGAATAGATCACATATTAGGTCATAAAACAGGCCTCAACAAATACAAAAATATTAAAGGTATACCGTGCAACTTTTCTGACCACAATGCTGTGAAACTAGAAATCAATCACTGGAAAAACCATAAATACATGGAGGTTATGCAACATGATGCTTTACAAAGAATAAATTAAAAATACATGGAAACAAATGAAAATGAAAACACAATAGTCTGAAGCTTTTGGGGGGCAGCTAAAGCAGTCTTAAGAGGGCTGTATATACTAATACAGGTCTACTTCAAAAAGCAAGAAAAATCTCAACCAACCTAATCTTTCACTTAAGGGAGCTAGAAAGAGACCAATAAAAATGAAGACTAAATCCAAAAGAAGGAAGGAAATCATAAAGATTAGAGCAGAAATAAATGATATAGAAACTAACACACACACACACACACACACACACACACACAATAGAACAGATCAGTGAAACCAAGAGCTGGTTCTTTGAAAAAGTTAATAAAATTGATAAGCTTCTTGCCAGATTTATCAAAAAGTAAAGAGAAAAGACCCAAATAAATAAAATAACAAAGGAGAGGGGAGAAATCACAATGACCACAGAAATACAAACAATTATAAGAGAATATTATGAAAAACTATGTGTCAACAAATTGGAAAACCTGGAAGAAATTGATAAAATCTTAGAAACATAAAGTACTGAAACTGAAACAGGAAGAAATAGAAAACTTGAACAGACCAATGACCAGCAAAGAACTTGGATCAGTAATCAAAAGAATTCCAGCAAAATTCTAGGTCTTGATGGCTTCACAGGTGAATTATATCAAACATTTAAGTTTCCAAATTCATTTTATGAGGCCAGCATTACCCTGTTACCAAAACCAGATATAGATTCCACTACAAAAGAGAACTTCAGGCCAATAACACATTCAAAAATCCTCAATAAAGTACAAGCAAACTGAATCCAACAATACATTTAAAAAATCATTCAGCAAGATCAAGTGGAATTTATTCCTGGTTTGCAAATGTGGCTCAATATTCACAAATCAACCTGATAGCCCACATCAACATTAGAACCATATAATCATTTCAAGAGATGCAGAAAAATCATTTGACAAAGTATAATACTCATTCAAGTTTAAAACTCACAACTAAATAGGTTTAGAGGGAACATATCTCAAAATAATAAAGTCTGTCTATGGAAAAACCCAGAGCTAATATCATCCTCAATACTCACAACTACATAGAACTTTTCCTCTATGGTCAACAACAAGGCAACAATGTCCACTCTCACCACTGTTATTTGACATAGTATTAGAAATCTTAGCCACAGCAATCAGACAACAAAAAGAAATAAAAGGCATCCAAATCAACAAAGAAGAAGTAAAACCTTCACCAGGTGCAGGCGACATGATACTATATACATAGAAACCCCAAAAGACTCCACCAAAAAACTTCTAGCACTGATAAAAGAATTCAGTAAAGTTGTAGGATACAAAATCAACATACAGAAAGCCATTGCATTTCTATACACCAATAATGAAGCTGCAGAAAGAGAAATGAAGGAATCAGTCTCATTTATAACTGCACCAAAAGCAGTAAGATAGCTACGTATAAACCTACCCAAAAGGATGAAAGACCTATATTCTGAAACTATAAAACACTGATGAAAATAACTGAAGATGACACAAAACAATGAAATGACATTCCATGCTCATGGATTGAGAAAACAAATATTGTTAAAATGTCTATTCCACCCAAGGAAATCTACACATTTAATGTGGCCCCTATCAAACTACTGATGGCATTTTTCACAGAGCTAGAACAAGGAACCCTAAAATTTATATGGAACCACAAAAGACTCAAAACAGCCAAAGCAACTTTGAAAAAGCAAAGCAAAGCTGGAGGCATTACAATTTCAGACCTCAAGTTATATTACAAAGCTGTAGTAATCAAAACAGTATGGTACTGGCACAAAAATAGACACATAGATATAGAACAGAACAGAAAGCTCAGAAATGAACTCACAACTACATAGAAAATTAATATTTAACAAAGCAAAAAAGAATATCCAATGGGAAAAAGACAGTCTCTTTAACAAATGGTGTTGGGAAAACTGGACAGCAACATGCAAAAGAATGAAATCGGACCGCTTACATACACCATACACAAAAATAAATTAAAAATGGTTTAAAAACCTAAATGTGAAACCTAAAACCATAACAATTCTACAAGAGAACACAGGCAGTCATCTCTTTGACATCAATCATAGCAACTTCTTTCTAGCTATGTCTCCTGAGGCAAGCAAAACAGAAGCAAAAATAAGCTATTGGGACTATATCAAAATAAAAAGCTTCTGCACAGCAAAGGAAGCAATCAACAAAACTAAGAGGAAGGCTACAGAATGGGAGAAGATATTTGCAAATGACATATCGGATAAATGGTTATTATCCAAAATATATAAGAACTTATAAAACTCAACACCCCAAAAATGAATAATCCAACCAAAAATGGGCAGAACACACCAACAAACATTTTCCCAAAGAACACATGCAGATAGCCAATGGACACATGAAAAAATGCTCAACATCACTGACCATCAAGGAAATACAAAAGTACAATGAGATATCAATCACCTCACACCTGTCAGAATGGCTAAAATTACAACACAAGAAACAACAGGTGTCAGTGAGGATGCAGAGAAAGCGGAACTCTCTTGCACTTTTGGTGGAAATGCAAACTGGTGCAGGCATTCTGGAAAATAGTATGAATGTTCCTCAGAAATTTAAATATAGAAGTACCTTTGATCCAGCAATTGCACCACTAGGTATTCACCCAAAGAATACAAAAATGCTAATTCAAAGGGATACATGCACCTCAATGTTTATAGCAGCATTATCAACAATAGCCAAATTGTGGAACAGTCCTAGTGTCCATTGACTGATGAATGGATAAAGAAGAGGGGGTGTATATATACAATGGAATATTATTCAACCACAAAAAAGAATGACTTCTTACCAGTTGCAACAACATGGATGGAGCTAGAGAGTATTAAGTTAAGCAAAATAAGTCAGTCAGAGAAAGACAAGTACCACATGATTTTACTCATATGTGGAATTTAAGAAACAAAACAAATGAGCAAAGGGAAAAAAGAGAAAGAAAGCTGACAAGCCAAAAAACAGACTCTTAACTATAAAGAAGAAACTATTTCCAGAGGGGATGGGGGTGCGGGGACGGGTGAAATAGGTGATGAGGATGAAGGAGTGCACCTGTGATGAGCACTGAGTAATATACGGACGGGTTGAGTCACTATATTGTACACCTGAAACTAATACTACACTGTATATTAACTAACTGGAATTTAAATAAAAATTTTAAAAGATAAAATTCATATGGCTATATAAATAACTTAGAATAACTAAGACAATTTTGAAAAAGAAAACCCAAGTTAAAAGATACACACTTTAACTCAAAATGTATTATAAAGCTACAGTAGGGGGCGCCTGGGTGGCTCAGTCGGTTAAGCCTCCGGCTTCAGCTCAGGTCATGATCTCACAGTTTTGGGGTTCGAGCACCACATTGGGCTCTGTGCTAACAGCTCAGAAACTGGAGCCTGCTTCTGAGTCTGTGTGTCTCTCTCTCTCTCTCAAAAATAAATAATAAAATGTTAAAAAAAAAAAACAAAGCTACAGTAACCAATAGTGTAGTATTGGCATAAAAGTATACAAATAGATCAGTAGAACAAAATATGACGTCTAGAAAGAGGCCCACACATATATGAACAGCTAACTTTTATAAAGATGTAAAAGCGATGCAGTAAACAAATCATGGCCTTCACAGCAAGTAGTGCACATTCATATTTTTAAAAAGGGACCTTTTATCCATAGCTTGCAATATATGCAAAAATGTAACTTCAAAGTGGGTCATAGACCTAAACATAAAACCTAAAACTATAGAACCTTTAAAAAATGAGATCTTCCCGACCCCGAGTTAGACAAAGATGTCCCAAATACAACGCCCAGAGCGCTATTCATTTAAACAAATTGTGATCACCTTGGACTTCATCAAAGTAAAAACTTCCTCTATACTTCTAAAGACAATGCTAAAAAAAATGAAAGACAAACCAAAGACTGGGAGAAAATGTTAAAAATCTGATAAAGAGCTTGTATACAGAATATATAAAGAACTCTCAAATATATTTATTTTATGAGGAAAACGAAATTTCAGACCACAACAAAATATGCCACTAAAATGAACAGTAACGAAAACTGATCATACCAAGTGTTCTCAAGGTTGTCAAGTAATTAGGATTCTCATATACTGTTAGTGGAAGCATAAAATGGTACATCCATTTGCCAAAAAAAAAAAAAAAAGTTGGTACTTTCTTTTCTCCTATTTTTGAAAGAACAGCTTTTTTAAATTAACAAGTGCTTTATTGAAATAGAATTTATATACTATACAATTCACCCACTTAACATTACAATTCAAAGGTTTTTAGCATATTCACAATTATGTGCAACCATCACCACAATTTTAGAATATTTTTGTCACCTCAAAAGGAAACCCTGTACCCTTTAGCTATTGCCCTCTCTCCCCACCATGTCCCCAATCTTTTTTTAAATGTTTATTTATTTTTGAGAGAGACAGAGCACAAGCAGGGGAAGGGCAGAGAGAGAAAATGACAGAGACACAGAACCGGAAGCAGGCTGAGCTGCCAGCATAGAGCCTGACATGGAGCTCGAACTCATGAGCTGTGAGATTATGACCTGAACTGAAGTTGGAAGCTTACCGGACTGAGCCACCCAGGTGCCCCCCACCTCTCCTAGTCTTAAGTAACCACGAATCTACCTTCTATACTTTATAGACTTGCCTTTCAAGGCATTTCATATAAATAGACACACATACGTTGTCTTTTGAGACGGCTTTCTTTTACTTAGCATAAAGTTTCCAAGGTTTAGCCATCTTGTGTATCATGTATCAGTGCTTCTTTCCTTTTTATACCAAATAATATTTCACTATATTACCATAATAGATTATATCATGTTGTATTGGTCCATTTACCTGTTGATTGGCTTTTAGATTGTTTCCTCCTTCTGGAAATAAAAAATGCTCATGTACAAGTTTTCAGGTGGGTATGCACTTTCAATTCTCTTGGATATGTACTTAGGAGTGGAATTTCTGGATATGATCAATGTTTCACTGTCCAAGGAACTGCTAGACTATTTTTCATAGCTGCCATGTTCTGAACCAGTAGTGTATGAAGGGCCCAACTGATCCAGTTTTTCACCAACATTGGCTATTTTTTTGACTCTTTGATAATAGCCATTCAAGTAGATGTGAAGTGGTATCTCACTGGGTATTTTTTTCATAGATGCCCTTATCATAGTAAGTTCCCTTCTATTTCTAACGGGTATTGGAGTTACCAAATGTTTTTTCTGCTTCTATTGAGATGATCATTTGTTCTTTGTTATTCTACTGATATGGTGTAAGATATTAATTGATATTCTGGATTTGAAACCAACTTCCCATATTGGCTTCCCATTTGGTTAGGTTGCATAATCCTTCTTATATGTTGCTGAGTTTGGTTTCCTGCTATTTAGTTGAGGATTTTTACATTTATATTCACGAGATATATTGGTCTGCAGTTTTCTTGTGATATAGTCTTATGGTTTTGGTACCAAAGTAACACTGGCCTCATAGAATGAGTTGGGAAATGTTCTTCCTTTTTTATTTACTTTTTTTTTGGAAATGTAGTTTTTCAATGACTAATTCAATATTTTAATTGTTATAAGTCCACTCAAATTGTATAGTTTTTCTGCAGTTACATTTGGTAGCATATGATTTTTCTAGAAATTTAGCTGTTTCATTTAAGTTGTGTTGTCTAGTTTTTTTTTCATATAATTGTGCATTGTATTTATAATCCTTGCTAAACTCTTGTCAATTTTGTTAATTGTATTAAAGCTCATTCTTTCAAAAAAAAAAGTCTTTGGTTTCATTGATTTTCTTTATTTTTTTATATTTTCTATTTCACTAATTTCTGCTCTAAAAATTATTTCCTTTCTTCTTCTCAGTTTAGGTATAGTTTGTTCTCCTTTTTTCCAGTATCTTAAGGTGGAAAGTTATTAAATGTTTCTCATGTTAGGTTATTGTCTAATTTTCTTTTGGACTTCTTCTGTAAACTATTGGTTATATATGTAAGATTCATGTGAGTGCTGTTTAATTTCCATCTTTTTGCAAGTTAGCTTTTCTTTTATTGGTTTTTATTTTTTTATAATAGTTTATTGTTAAATTGGTTTCCATATAACACCCACTGCTTCTTGGTTTTTAAATCTTACTCCATTGTGGTTTGAAAACATGCTTTGTATTATTTCTATCCTTTGAAATATCATTAGGTTTGTTTTACAGTCTATCCTGGAAAACGTTCCATGTGTATGTGAAAAGAATGAATATTCTGTTGTTTTGAGATGGTTTTCTACAGATATCTGCTAGGTATAGTTGGCTTCCAGTGTTGTTCTTTTTTTTTTACTTTAAATTCCAGTATCATTGATAGAGTTATATTAGATTCAGGTGTACAATATAGTGACTCAGCACTTCGATACAACACCGGGTGCTCATCACAGCAAGTGTGCTCCTTAATCCCCATCACCTACTTAACCCATCCTTCCACCCTCACCCCCTCTGATAACCATCATTTTTTTCTCTATAGTTAAGAATTTGTTTCTTGGTTTGCCTCTCTCTCCCTTTTTCCCGTTACTTATTTGTTTCTTAAATGGCACATATATGTGAAACCATGTGGTATTTGTTTTTCTTTGGCTGACATTTCGCTTAGCATGAAACTCTCTAGCTCCATCCATGTCATTGCAAATGGCAAGATTTCATTCTTTTTTATGGATGAATAATGTTCCATTGTGTGTATCTGCCAATATTGTTAAAATGTCTACACTACCTGAAGCAATCTCGAGGGATTTTATTAGAGTGGCTAAAATGAACAAATCAAGAAACTATAGATGCTGGTGAGGGTGTGGAGAGACGGACACCCTCCTACACTGTTTGTGGGGATGTAAACTGGTGCAGCTGCTCTGGAAAACAGTGTGGAGACTCCTCAAAAAACTATCCATAGGACTCCCTTATGACCCAGCAATAGCACTGCTAGGGATTTACCCAAGGGATACAGAAGTGCTGACA
>NC_043717.1:37686501-37710076 GCF_006229205.1 Suricata suricatta
GAACAAATCAAGAAACTATAGATGCTGGTGAGGGTGTGGAGAGACGGACACCCTCCTACACTGTTTGTGGGGATGTAAACTGGTGCAGCTGCTCTGGAAAACAGTGTGGAGACTCCTCAAAAAACTATCCATAGGACTCCCTTATGACCCAGCAATAGCACTGCTAGGGATTTACCCAAGGGATACAGAAGTGCTGACACATAGTGGCACATGTACCACAAGTACCCCAATGTTCATAGCGGCACTTTCTACAATAGCCAAATCATGGAAAAAGCCTACATGTCCATCACCTGATGAATGGATCAAGAAGATGTGGTATATATACACAATGGAGTCCAACATGGCAATGAGAAAGAATGAAATATGGCCATTTGTAGGAAAGTGGATGGACCTCAAGGGTGTCATGCCAATCGAAATAAGTCAGGCCGAGAAGGACAGATACCATATGTTTGCACTCATAGGTCTAACAGGAGAACAGGAGAAACCTAATGGAGGACCATGGGGAGGGAAGGGGAAAAGAGAGTTGAGGAGAGGGATGCAAAATACTATTGAATACAGAAAATGAACCGAGGGTTGAAGGGGGAGGGGGAGGAGGAGGGGAGGTGGTGGTCATGGAGGAGGGCACTTGTGGGGAAGAGCACTGGTTGTTATATGAAAACCAGTTTGACAATAAACTATTAATAATAAACTATCCTGTTCCTCTTGGGAAGATAGCCTTCCACCAATGACTTAGAGAGAGAAAGATCCATGGCTGTGAACGTTTGGAGCATAGTTTTCACCTCACTGGGCTAGTGGGGAGGGAAGATGGGCATAGGTTTTGGTTCAAATACCACAGAGTCTTACAGTTCTTACTGAGTTTTTGTAGATTTTCTTGAATAATATTTCTTCATTTCTTATACATCCTGAGAACAATTTTCAGAGGTTTTAAATGGTTGTTTCCAAAATAATTTTTACCAGTTTAACTGGGAAGCACAGCTGCAAAGCCTATGATGTTTCCATGTCAGAAATGAAATTCTTAGAAGTGTTTTTTTTTTAAGTTAAATATATATCCACCACAGGATCTGGCCATTCCATACTTGATTATATTTAACTAAGAGAAAAGAATGCATATGTCTATACAAAGACTTGTACATGAATGCTCCCAACAACTTTATTTGTAATAGTCCCCAAGTGGAAATAATGTAAATGTCCATTAACAAGTGAATATATATGAATTATAATACATCAGTACATTGGAAAACTACTCAGCAATGAAATAGGGTGAACTATTTATACACACAACAGCATGGATGAATCTCAAAGTAATTGCGCTGAGTACAAGAAGTGAGACAAAAAGAACATGTATCCTATGATTAGTTTTATATAAACTACTGGAAAATGCAAACTAATCGATAGTAACAGAAAATACCATAGATGAGATGTACTGGGAGGAATTGGAGGGAGGGATATAATGAAGCATGAAGAAACCTTTCAGGGTGATGAACATGCTAATTACCTACAATGTGGTAATTGTTTCACAAGCTTATGTATGTGTCAAAACATGAAATTATACACTTTAATTTTTTTTAATTTTTAATGTTTATTTTTGAGAAAGGCAGAGACAGAGCATGAGTGGGAGAGGGGCAGAGAGAGTGGGATATACAGAATCTGAAGCAGACTCCAAGCTCTAGGCTGTCAGCACAGAGCTCAATATGGAGCTTGAACCCACGAGCCGTGAGATCATGACCTGAGCCGAAGTAAGCCACCCAACTGATTGAGCCACCCTAGCACCTCGAAATTGTACAATTTAAATATGTGAAGTTCATTGTAAGTTAGTCAATCCTCAATTAAGCTGTTTTAAAAAAGCTACATTCATCTTTTTTGCTGAACATCTCTGGTCCTGGGAGGAAACAGCAAATTTCCTCTTGTTCAAGGTGACTTTTCTTCTTTTTCTGTGTGTTTCCAGCTTCTTATGAACCACCCAAACCACTGTACTCTTCTTTTCTCCTCTCGTTTTGGTGCTTGGTTTCCTCTCTCGTCTGTAATTCATCTGTGCCTTAGATTCATTCAATTTCATTTCTTTGTTCATTTCTTTATCCATTCAACAAACATTTATTGGACACCTGCTTAAAGGCACATGCTATGCTAAATTCTAGAAATTAAAAAAAAAAGAAAGAAATATGGTTCCCATTGCCAAAGGAATCATTGTCTATTAGGGTGGAAAGACACACATACAAAAATTACTAGAAGTCTTATGTAATATAGAAGTTTACACAATATACATTAGGACACAAAGAAGGAAATGGTAGTGGGTATTTTTGGTTTTGTGCCCCTTGAGTATTCATTCACACTAATTGGGTACCCATAGCCTGATTTCCTCCTGGGGAATTACCTTTCTCCACTGTGTGCTGTCAGTATGACTATGAGTCTAAGGTGACTGCCTTCCTTGACCAAGAGGAATGTATATAACCCAGGCTGGAATACAGGGTTTCTCCATGAATTTTTCATCTTGAGAAATTCAAGGATGGAAAAAACAGATATAGTTCACTTATTTCAAAACCACCTCTTGGGCCAAATGATCATAGTCTGGTTCCTGCTCCCTAGATCCCCTGATCTGTCCTGATGTCCATCTATTTCTGAATCTGGTACTCCAACCTTCCTATTATATCTGTGATGCACTTCTAATAAATTTCCTTTTTTTTCCTAAATAAACCCAAGTCAGTTGCAGTTGCTTATAAAGAGCCCTAAATGATAGAGCTTTATGGAAGAGAAGGTGCTGAAGTTATTATCATAGATATGGTACAGTTGGGCCATGAGTAAAACTGAAGCTGGAGAGATGCACTGAGGCCAGACCCTGGGCTATCTTAGGATAAGAACAAGAGTATATATATTTTTTTATAGTTTACTGTCAAGCTGATTTCCATATAATACCCACTGTTCATCCCAACAAGCTCTCCTCCATGCCCATTGCCCCCTTTCCCCTCTCCCCCACCCCCATCAGCCCTCAGTTTGTTCTCAGTATTCAACAGTCTCTCTTGGTTTGCCTCCCTCCCTCTCCCCAACTATTTTTCCCCCTTCCCCATCCCCCATGGTTCTCTGTTAAGTTGGTCCTGTTCCACTTATGAGTGAAAGCATATGGTATCTGTCCATCTTTGCCTGACTTACCTAGCATAACACCCTCGAGTTCCATCCATGTTGCTACAAATGGCCAGATTTCATTCTTTGTCATTGCCATGTAGTATTCCATTCTATAGATAAACCACATCTTCGTGATCCATTCATCAGTTGATGGACTTTTAGGCTCTTTCCATGATTTGGCTATTGTTGAAAGTGCTGCTATGAACATTAGGGTGCATTCGCTCCTATGCATTAGCCCTCTTGTATCCAAGAACAAGGGGATTTTAAACTAAAAAAGTAATCAATCAATAAAGTCATATATTAGTGGTTCTCAAAGTATGGTCCTCTGGGCCAGAATTATAAGCATCACATAAAAGCTCTACTGAATCAGACCTACCACATCAGAAAATCTGAGCATAGGGTCCAGCAATTTGTTTTAACAAACACTCTCCATAATTCTAATGCACTTTAAGATTTGAGGATAAGTATTCTACATAATTCTTGCTGCTATGTGATGGAAGGATGAAGGAAGGAAGGTGGAAGTTGAAAGAAAATGAATCCAGTTGGGACACTATTACACTAGTCTATGGCCTAAACTGAGATACTGCTATTAGATGGAGTATAGGAAAAAAATTCAAGAAATTCAATGAATACAGAGCCAAATGGACTGCATCATTGACAGGATGTTCACAATGAGGAAAATGAAATATTCAGAATTATGTCCAGATTTCTGACTTGGATGAATCGGTGAATTTAGGTTGGAGGGATAAATATAGCAAGAAAAGCATATTTTTAAAAATTAACTGAGGTGAAATGCAAGTAACACAAAATTAACAGTTTTTAAGTGAACAATTCAGTAGCATTCAATACATTTACAATACCGTGCAACTGCCACTTCTATCTAAATCCAAAGCATTTCCATCACACCAAACTGAAATCCTGCATCACTCAAGCAGTTCGTCTCCATTCCCTCATTTCCCAGCCCATGGAAACCACCAACCTGAGTTTTGTCTCTATGGATTTACCTGTTTGGGATATTTCATGCAAATAAAATCATACAGTATCTGAACTGTTGTGTCTGGCTATTTTCATTTAACATATTTTTGAGATCATCCACACTGTAGCATGAATCAGTATTTTATTTCTTTTAATGGCTAATATTCCATTGCATATATATACACCACAATTCGTTTATCCATTCATCTATTAATGGACTTTTGTTTCCATCTTTTGGCTATTATGAATAGTGATACTATGACATGTGTGTACATGCCTTTTCATATACCTGTTTTCATTTTTTGGGGGTATACACCTAAGAGAAGAATTGCTAAGTTATATGATAACTCTGTTTAACATTTGAAAGAACTGCCAAAATGCTTTCTATAGTGACTGCACCATTTTACATTCCTACCAACAATGTATAAGAGTTTCCATTTCTCTATATCATAACCAACACTTATTATTTCCTTTTTGTTGTTGTTGATATTGCCATCCTAATGATGTGAACTGATATCTCATCGTATTTTTGACTTGCATTTCTCTAATGACTACTTGTGTTGAGCATTTTTTTCATGCGTTTATTAGCAAGCTGTTTATCTTCTTTGGAGAAATGTGTATTTAAGTCTTTTGCCCATTTTTTAATTGGCATGTCTGACCTTAATCATATATATAATTTGTAAATATTTTCTTTCATTCTGTGGGTTGTCTTTTCACTCTTTTGATAGTATTCTTTGATGCACAAAAGTCTTTCATTTTGAAGAAGTCCAATCTACTTGTTTTACTGCTGCTGCTCATGCTTTTTTGATGTCATATCTAAGAATCCATTGAGCAAATCATAAGTCATAAAGATTTACTCCTATATTTTTAGTAGAGACTTTATGGTTTTTAACTATTATATTTAGGTCTTTCGTTCATTTTGAGTTAACTTTCACATATGGTGTGAGGTAGGTGTCCAACTTCATCCTTTGGCTTGCAGATATCCAGTTGTTCCAGAACCATTTATTTATTTTAAATTTCTTAAAATGTTTATTTATTTTTAGAGAGTGAGAGACAGAGACAGAAACAGAGACAGAGTGTGAGTTGGGGAGGGACAGGGAGAAAGGGAGACACAGAATCTGAAGCAGGCTCCAGGCTCCAAGCTGTCGGCACAGAGCCCACTTCAGGGCTTGAACCCATGAACCACGACCTCATAACCTGAGCCAAAGTAAGATGCTTAACCGACTGAGCCAGCCAGGTGCCCCTGCAGAACCATTTGTTGAAGAGACTATTATTTTTCCATTGAATGGTCTTGGAACCCTTATTGAAAATCAATTGGCCATAGATGGGGGCCAAGTGATTTGGGGAGTTATTCTGGACTCCCAATTCTATTCCATTGATTTATATGTATCACATTGTTTTGATTATAACTTTGTAGTAATGTTTTCCATTGGGAAATGTGAGTCTTCCAACTTTGTTCATTTTCTAAATTGTTTTGGCTATTGGGGGCCCCTTGCAATAGTATATAAACTTGAATATTGGCTTTTCCATTTCTACAAAAAAAAGACTCCAGAATTTCATTAAAGATTGCATTGAGTCTGTAGAAAAGCAGATTTTAAGATAAAGCATGAGTTTCATTTTGAGTATGATGAGTTTAGGGTGTTTGTGAGACACTCAAGATACTCTTCTATAAATAATTAGATATATATTCTAGAGCTTAGGAAAGAGGCCTGAATGGAGATGTATATTTGGGATATGAGTATACATGAAGACAGTAACTGAAACCCTAGCTATGATGAGATCTTTTGGGAAGAGCATGCAGAGAGAGAAGAGAAGAAAATCCTTGACTTCACCAATATTAGTAAAGTGTAAGAAATAAATTATATTTTAAACAATTATGAGCTATTGACTGTCCAT
Source organism: Suricata suricatta (assembly GCF_006229205.1). NCBI lineage: Eukaryota > Metazoa > Chordata > Mammalia > Carnivora > Herpestidae > Suricata > Suricata suricatta. The sequence goes on from NC_043717.1 coordinate 37,692,490, forward strand.
AACTCCAAACTTTATTTTATAAAAAATAAAGAAAATTTTTTATTTTAAAAATAAAAAATAAATTTAAAAAAAAGTTAAGAGAAGGGGAGTCTTTGAAAATACTTTAATGAAGAAGGGATAATCATGAAAGTAAGTGAGCAGGAGAAGAGGAGGAGAGAGATTTAATACAAGAAGTGTTTCATGTTGCAGAGTTAATGACATAATTTTGAAAAACGGTTCATGGATGTGGCAGTTATGATGCCACTGTTGACTTTGGGCCAATCAGTCTGTGCGAAATGTGGAGGTTGAAACCTGGCTCGGGCAAGTTGGAGCATATACAGGAAGTGAGAAAGGGGCAGCAGAAGTCTAGAATATTGTCTTTTAGCATCTTGGTCATGAAAAGAAAGGGAAGAGAAGGCTAGTGTAAGAGGAAGGAGGATATGGTGTTATTGGACGATTTAGAAGCCCCAGAAAAGTACCTCAGAAAGGAGATAAGTTGAAAATAGAGAAGAAAGAGGATAATGAGCAGAATAATGCCTTGAATCTGTAGGAGATGAGGGGGGTATGGAGGGAATTGCCTTGAGGGAAAAAAAAGGACAGCCTCCACAGCCTATTTTCTCTTTGATTAGCATGCATGACCAAACCTGCAAGTAGCTGCAGATAAATATGATTCATAGGTGGGAGAGGGGGAGAATTACAGAGGTTCCATACCTGATAGCCTTGCTATTCCAGATGAACTCAGAGGTAAAGCCATCTGCACTGCAGTGACGGAGTACTTGAGTTTAGTGGAGCAACCCTTCGGAGAAATCGGAAGAAAAACTGGTCAGAAATGAGGTAACAAATTAATAAGTCATGGTGACAGTCTAGAAGAGACTGGAAACCATACATCCATGGTGGTCCTAACCCATTCAAGGATGTGATTTTCTATAGTCGCATTCAGCTGCACAGATATGGGAGCAGCAAAAGAAGTTGGGAAGGTTGATCTAAGGTTGAAGACTGTAGAAGAGATGTGGTAGAAAGATGATAGGGTTAGTTCTGAGTTCAAGGGTACAGGGGTTGAGTAGAGTGGAATCAAGGTTGGATAGATGAGAAAGTAAAGCCAACAGGATTGATGGACTGGTAATAATGTGGCTTTGATTTCTTTGTGTGTGAGGTTAAAGAGTGGAGAGGAGAGAAAAGGCCAGATGCATAAAAGAATGAGACTCATAATGATACATCAGAACATGAGTTTAGACGCAGAGCTGTTCCAAGTGATATTAGGTCTAGGGTATGACAATCAAAGTGGGTCACTGAGGCAGTGACAGGAGAAGACTGCTGGTGTTGAAGATGTTTTTAAAAACAGCCATGAGGCCAGGATGGTGGATGGCTTCTCATGGATAGAGAAGCTGCCCGGCATGAAAACAGGAGATGGGGAGGAGAAGAAAACAGGCAGCAGGTATCCAGGATTTTAATGAAAATAGAGGAACAGGTGAGAAGTTCAAAGATAAAACAAAGAGGAGAAGGATAAAAACAAGTATATACAGTTGGCATAAATCTTTTCTTTTAATGTTTACTTATTTTTGAGAGGAGAGAGAGAGACACAGACAGAAAATGAGTGGAGGACAGGTCAGAGAGAGAGGGAGACAAAGAATTTGAAGCAGGCTCCGGGCTCTGCACTGTCAGCACAGAGCCCGATGCAGGGCTTTGAACTCACAAACCATGAGATCATGACCTGAGCTGAAGTCGGACACTCAACTGACTGAGCCACCCAGACATAAATCTTAATAAAGGAGGATTTCTTGCCCCAGGCTGGAGGAATAATAATCTGCCAGTTGTATTTGGGATGTTAGGAGACATGATCAAGCCACAACATACAATAAGTGGGTGTAGAAAAATCAGCCTTTTCCATAGAAGAAGCTTGGAAGTTTCGGGAAAGATGCTGTGCTCTAGAGAGAGCCAGGAGACAGTGCTCTATGAAGTGGTTGAGGATACAAGAGAGGTTACTTACAGTAGAATGAGGGACTTTGAGGAAAGGATCGGAGGGAGGTCAACAGCGTGAGAAATATCCAGGTGGAATGAGAATAATAAATGATAAGCGTAACTGGTGTCAGACAGCATACCAAGGGTTTTATATGCTTATTTCGTTTCATTATTACACTGACTTTACAATGTAGGTGTTATCGTTCTTTTTCATATGAATAAATGGACATTGAGGGCACATAGAAACTTTTGTAAAGTCATGTATCTAATAAGTGGCTAGGTTGGCTTTCCAAGATTTGACTTCCAGGCTTAGTCTTCTAACCAGGAAAAGGATATAAGAGGAGTGGGGGGTGGAGAAGCCTCCATTTTGGTAACAGGCTTCCAATGATAGGATAGGAGACCTCATGGGCTCATCTAAACTGAAAACCTAGAGTGTGTTCATGAGGTCTTCTGGCTGGAAGAGACCCTCAGTCAGGGTCAGCAGTCTGCTCTCGGCTTTCCAGGTGATCAGGGAGCAGAGGAGTATGCAGACAAGCTCTTCGGGAACGCTCAGAAAAATGTAACACTACCAGGATTGCTGAAACAAGAAATGATTCTTTGGGTTTTTTCCCTCTCTTTCCTTCTCAACTCCAGCCATGCCCCTCCCACTGCCTCTGCTTTTTAGGTCTTGCCAACTGTGGTGAAAGCATTGCTAGCACTCACTCAGATCCCTTCGGATTTATGTTACTGCTTCTACATCCCCTTCCCCTGGTTTGGGTGTGCGTTTGCTTCCAAAGGCTACATCTGAGGCTCTTCCAATGATCGCTCTCTTTGCCTGGGACAGCTTTAAGCCAGGGACTGATGGATGTGGCAGCACGAAAGCTCAGCTCTCTTGCCTCAAGTCAGGACAAATTGGAGGCATAACATGTCACAAAGGTCCCTGGAGGGATCACCTTGCCTGAAACTGCACTGTGCTTTGGTTTCTTCCCCTTCTCTGTATTGCTTCCGCTACTTTCTTCTTCGTTTCTTCTGGGAGCACTTTGACATAAATCACATGTTTATGACTCTTCAACTTAGGGTCTGCTTCTGGGGAGCTCAAGACAGGAAATCAGATGGGTATTAAAGGAAAATTCATTTGGATAGAAATTTTGAGGATAAAATTGAAAATGTATTTTTTAAACACACACACATGAACAATTTAAGTACTAAAATAAAGTACAGATGAATTCCTTCAAAATACAGAAGTGGAGAAAGCTTTTTGACGTATAAGTTAAAAACAAGAAGGAATAATGAATGGGTCGCCTGGGTGGCTCAATTGGTTAAGCATCCGATTTTGGTTCAGGTCATAATCTCGCGGTTTGTAGGTTCAAACCCCAGCATCGGGCTCTGTGCTGACAGCTGCTTCGGATTCTGTGTCTTCCTCTTTCTCTGCCCGTCTCCAGCTTGTCTCTCTGTCTCTCAAAAATGAATAAACATTAAAAAAAATCAAGGAGGAATGAAAAGATAGATAAATTCTACTACACAAAAAGGAAAATAAAATTTTCTTAAAAACATAAGTAGGGGGGCCTGGGTGGGTCAATCAGTCAATTGATCCTATAAATAGAATACCCTCAAAAAACTTCATGAAAAAACATTTTATCTAGGAAATGAATTCTAGTAAAGTTTCAGGACACAAAATAATATCCAAAAATCTGTTGCATTTCTACATACCAACAATGAATTATCTGAAAAAGGCGTTAGGAAACATTCCATTTATAATAGCACCAAAAAGCATAAAGTACTTGGAAATAAACTTAAAGAGAACAAACACTACAAAACACTGATGAAAACAATTAAACAAAACAAAAACAAACAAAATGACATTCCATGTTCATGGAATACAAGAATTAATATTGTTAAAATTTCCATATCACTCAAAGTAATCTACAGATTTAATGCAACCCCTATCAAAATTCTAATGGTTTTTTTCCACAGAAATAGAAAACATTTCTAGAATTTATATGGAATTACAAAGACCATGAATGGCCAAATCAATCTTGAGAAAGAAGAACAAAGGTGGAGGCATCAGGCTTCCTGATTTCAAAATATATTAGCAAGCTATAGTAATCAAAATAGTATGTATGAGACTAGCATAAAGAAGACCTATCGACCAATGGAACAGAATGAAGACCTATGAAAAAAATTCCCACATATATAGTCAACTTATCTTTGACAAGGGAGCCAAGAATACACAATGGAGGAAAAAGTCTCTTCAACAAATGGTGCTGAGAAAGTGAGATATCTACATGCAAAATAAGGAAATTAAACCTTTATTTTCCACCATACACAGAAATCAACACAAATAGATCACAGGTTTAGATGTAAGAGCCCCAAACAGTAAAACTTCTGGAAGAAAACATGGGTGAAAAGCTTCATGACATTGGTCTTAGCATTGATTTCATGGATAGGACACCAAAAGCACAGGCCAAAAAAAAAAAAAAATACATCAAACTAAAAAGATTCTCCACAGCAAAGGAAAAAATCAACAGAATGAAAAAGCAACTTACAAAATGGAAGAAAATCTTTATGAACTACATATCCGATGGAGTTAATATCGAAAACATATAAGGAACTCTTTCAACTCAGTTGTAAGAAAAAAAAAAACCACTAATAACCTAATTTAAAAATGACCTAAGGACTTGAATAGACATTCTTCCAAGGAAGACATACAAATGGCCAACGGGAATATGAAAAAACTTGCTCAACACCACTAATTATCAGTGGAATGTAAATCAAAACCACAATAAGGTCACAACTGTCAGGGTGGCTATTATTTAAAAAAACCACAAGGCAACAAATGTTGGCAAGTACATGGAGAACTTGAAACTCTTGCACACAAAGTTGGTGGAAAAGCAAAATAGCACAGGCTTTTTGGAAAATAGTATGATGATTCCTTAAAAAATTAAAAATAGAACTACCATGTAATCCAGCAAACCTATTTCTGGGTATGTGTCCAGAAGAAATGACAGTGGGATCTCAAACAGGTATTAGAACTCCTATGTTCGTTAAATTAAATATTGTTTACTATAACCTAGGTGTGAAAACAATCTAAATTTCAATAAACAGATAAATGAATAAAAAATATGATATATACATACAATGGAATACTATTCACTCTTTGGGGAAAAAAAGGAAATTTCACAATATGTGACAACAAGGAGGAACCTTGAGGACATTATGCTAAGTGAAATAAGCCAGTCACAGAAAAACAAATGTTGCATGATTCCACTTATTTGAGGTGTCTAAACTAGTCAATTTCATAAAAATCAAAGAATGAAATGGTTGCCAGAGGCTGGGGAAGGGGGAAAATAAGGAGTTAGTAATCAATGGGTATAAAATTTCAGTAAAGCAAGATGAATAAATTCTAAAGATCCACCATACAACAGGGGCGCCCGGGTGGCTCAGTCTGTTAAGCGTCTGACTCTGGCTCAGGTCATGATCTCACAGTCTGTGAGTTCGAGCCAGGGATCAAGCTCTGTGCTGACAGCTCCGAGCCTGGAGCCTGCTTCCAATTCTGTGTCTCCCTCTCTCACTGCCCCTCACCTGCTCATACTCTTCTCTCTCTCTCTCTCTCTCTCTCAAAAATAAACAAACATTTAAAAAATCAAAAAAATAAAGACCTACTGTATAACGTTGTACATATAGTCGACAATATATTGTACACTTAAAAATTTGTTAAAAGCTTAGATCTCATATAAGGTGTCCTTAGCACAATAAAATAAAAATAGGAAAATAAATAAATGTATGACCTTTTTTTAAAACAGAAAAGAAAGATACCAAAAGGCCAATAGAAAAATGATTAAAAGATGTAATAGAGAAATTGCAGGGAGAAAAGTAAAATGGCCCTCACACATATGAAAATATGCTTAAAATCACTCAGAAATATAAATAACTACTCCCCAAAGATCCTTTGTGCTTATTAATTGGCAAAAATGAAATGCTTGGGGCACCTGGGTGTCTCAGTGGGTTAAGCATCCAACTCTTGTCCTCAACTCAGGTGTTGATCTCAGGGCTGTGAGTTCAAGCCCCATTTTGGGCTCTGCGCTGGGCGCAAAGCATACTTAAAAAATTCAGAAAAATGAAATGCTTGACCAAACACTCTGTTGCAAGGTTGTGCAAAAGTATATGCACACTCATCATTAATTACAGGAAATACAAAATAGCAGAAACAATTTGGTGGGATTTTGGCAACATCTAATGGAATTAAACACATACATACTCTTTTACTCAACAGTACTGAAGATACACCTCCACAAGACTAACACAATATATTCCCAAGTTTATTCATCACGTATTATTTATAACATGACTGAAAATAATGCATCTCTGTTCATGTAGACTGGTCAAATAAACTACCGACACAATGGAGTACTATACAGCTAGAAAGAAGGAATGAAGACAAACCACATGAATTGAAATTGAATACTTTCCAGGGCGCCCAGGTGGCTCAGTCAGTTAAATGTCTGACTCTTGATTTCAGCTGAGGTCATGATCTTAACCATTTCATGAGTTTCAGTTCCAGACAGGGCTCCATGCAGATTGTGCAGAGCCCACATGAGATTCTCTCTCTCTTCCTCTCTCTCTCTGCTCCTCCCCCACTTGTTCTCTCTTTCTCTCTCAAAATAAATAAATAAACTTTAAAAAAAAGAACTTGAGTACTTCCCAAGATGTATTAAGTAAAAAAAAAAAAATCAAGGCATAGAGCTGTCTATGTCTGCTATATTTTGTGTACAAAAGAAGGGTGGAAATACCCCCTGCCACACACATATGTATAACAATGTGTGTGTGTGTTTACACACATACACATTACTTACATTGTGTATATTGTGTATATGTATATAGTATATATATATAGCATATATGTGTATATATATCACTATATAATGTATGTATATGTATTTATATATCACTATATAAAAATATATAAAACAATACATAACCATATATATAGTTATATATTCCTGTACTTAATATTTGCAAAAAAAAGAAACGCAGGAAGGACCATCAGGAACATAAAAATTTCTACTATGGAGGTATGAATGGAGAGAAAGGTTTCAGGATGGGACTGAGACTTCTTTGAGGGTGCCTTTCTGTGTAGTTCTCACTTTTAAAATCTATTGATATTTTACATATTCAAGACTAGAATTACATCAAAAAAGCAAAAAAAAAAAAAAAAAAGAAGAAGAAGAAAGAAAGAAAACAAATCCTAATGTTGACCATCAGCAGAAACAGATGAACTTTACTGTATATCAAAGCCTGGGTGGCTCAGTCATTTGAGTGTCTGACTCAGCTTATGATCTCACCGTGCATGAGTTCGAACCCCACATGGGGCTTGCTACTGTCAGTGCAGAGCCTGCTTCGGATCCTCTACATCCTCCGCCCCTCTCTACCTTTTCGCCATTTGCACTCCCTGTCTCTCAAAACTAAATAAACATTTAAAAACTTGATAATATAATCACACAGGGGGAAAATCATAAATTATTTCAAGCAACTTATGAACATTGTTCTCTGAGTCCAATACTCTATATAGTTAGTGGCATATATTCTAAAGGTGAAAAGAGTTGCAAAAAAAAAATCTTAAACTTTTCTCCATAGGTTAACTGTCAGTACTATCAGTTTGCTTGACATATATTGTAGGAGAAAGCAATTTGGCAATTTGGGCATGAATAAGAAAATTGTGGTATCTTATTGTAAGAAGAAATAAATAAAAATTTATAGGCCTGTGATACCCAAAGAAAGGGAGGGATAGAGAAAAGAAGTGGGAGGAGAAGAAGGAGAAGGAGAAGAGAAGGAGGCGTTTGACTGTGGTACCGTGGTTAAGAGAATGTCCTTGATCTTGGTAAATGTACACTGAAGTAAGTTTCAGTAAAGGGACTTGATGCTGCCGGCTGACTTTCATTAAAGAGTATTCAGAGAAAAAAAAACATATATGCACATGCACATAGAAGGAAAGAGAAATAGGGGCGCCTGGGTGGCTCAGTCTATTAAGCTTCCGACTTCGGCTCAGGTCATGATCTCATGGTTTGTGAGTTCGAGCCCCGTGTTGGGCTCTGTGCTGACAGCTCAGAGTCTGGAGCATGCTTTGGGTTCTGTGTGTCCCTCTCTATCTGCCCCTCCCCTGCTTGTTCACTCTCTCTCTCCCAAAAATAAACATTAAAAAAATGAAAGAGAGAGAGTAAAAGAGATGGGCCAAAATGTAAACAATTGGTGTTCTGAGGAAAGAATAGAGGAGATCCTTACACTATAGCTTGGAATTTGAAATTATATCAAAGTAAAAAGTTACCAAACAAAACTTGACTCCAAAAATACTACCTTCTCAGCGGGTGCAACATTTGAAAGCAGATGAGGGGGAAGGCCTGCTCTTTATGCTCAAATCTTAACCCCGGGGCAGGATACAGGGTGATTCTAAAGCGGAAAGAAGGTCCCGTTCCAAATAACCAAGTCAATCGTTTACTAATGGAGGACACATGTTTCACAAGATCAAAATGTCTCTAGGTTTTCTCATTAGAAATCACTAGAACATTAATGGCAGGAAACAAACGGATAGTGTTCTAGAGGTTGAAGAACAAGTGCTAAAACCAGGTATGAGCCACACCCCAGCTTGGGGGGATTATGCCTAGAGGGGGGAGGAGTCCCTTATACATCAGTACCTGTGTATGTGCACAGAGATCAAGACCCAAAGAGGGAAGGTGTGGAGGAGGTTCAAGGAAGGCAAAAGACTGGAGCATTCTCCTGAATAAAAGGCGGAGAGGGGGAGCACCAGGAGGCCAAAAAGACAGAGAGGGGGAGCACCAGGAGGCCACAGCCACTCTGGCTTGGGTCAGAACCATCAGGCTTTTGCAACCATCTCATTAACATATCATGAAGAAGAGTCTGTTCCACCTAAGTGAGTGTTTCCCAGAAAAATGGGTTATTTCTGTCCCCTTAAAACTCAAAAGTCTGCTCAGAAAGCCCCAGGTTTCCTGTCATGTCTTTTAAAAATTCTGGATATTCTAGCAACAATATCCAATCCCCACTATTTCCACCAAGAGAAATAAAATCGTAACACTAAATTATGCCGGTTCTTTCTTAGATGATGTGCCCATCAGAGAGAAGGTTTAACATTGGATCGAATATTCAGTCTGTCAGGATCATTACTAAAATACTTGTCAGTCTCTTAAAAATTTGTAATATGTCTCATTCTCTAATAACTAAAGTGCAAGAAAGCCACTTCCATTATTAGAGTTCGGGTGAGGACTTTTTCTTTTTGAATTATTAAAACAGAAAGAGTTTACTCTAGTAGTGAATGTGAGATGAGGTTGGCTTTGATTCCTGAACCCCTATTTCTCTAGGTCTATAAAACTACTTTTATTTCCGAATATCTTATATTTCACAGGAAGGAAGGAAATTGACGTTTATTGGGTGCCTACTATGGGCTAAACATCGCACTACTGCATTTACTCCAGAATTGAGCTCATTCCAAACTCAGAAGTGAAAGAAAGAAAACACTAGAAGATTCTTTTTCATTAGAAAGGAATAACATTAGCCCCATTTTGTTCTGTGTATAGAAATTCCGGACCTATACATTGAAATATGTTTTCATGTGTGTTCTGCTGCATAGTATTCACGTCCTCCTGGGTTGTTTTTGTCAATAAGAATTTCTTACTAAAACTATTTTCTCCTTTCTTCCTTTCCTGGTTGTTTCTTCTTTTCATAGAATAGAATACTTACAATATTATATCAGTGAGGCAGATTGTGTCTTCTTTTTTCCTTGCCACGTAAAGACAATATAAAAGCATTGCAGAAAATTTGGCAAAATGAAGAAAACACATTGAAAATCTCACCATCCTACAATCATGCTTTCCAATTCTATGTACTTATTTCCAGTCTGTTGGTAGTTCCACGTTTGTATAGAGTCCCAATCAAAGTGTATATGCAGGTAGGGGCCTTTTACTCACCTTTACATATCTCATCATGTAACTACCTATTTTTCAATATTACAATTCTTAGTGCTAGATAGTATTGAATAAAGTGGCAGTAGCATAATTTCTTTAAGTGCACCTCTACCATTACACAGCTAGCTTGCTCCCGATTTTTCAACATTAAGCAAATTGTGTTAAAAACTTCTTCACCTATACAGCATTTACTTTCTGTTTCAATCGTTTCCTTTGGATAAATCCCTAATAGAATATGAGCACTTTTGTGGCAATCGACCTGTCTTGTCAAATTGCTTTCTAAAAGTACCGTCATCAAATGACAACCTTTCAGGGTCACGTACATTCCAGAGGTTGGCCCTCCTGCACATGATTATCTTAATCATCATGCTTTGGGCTCATTGAAAAGATAAAACATGGCATCCTTTAATATTCTATGCTATCTCCTATTTGATTTGATTTGATCCTTTAATTTTAAAGGCTTTATTTATTAATTTTTTTAGAACAGGTTCACTGCAAGATAAAGAGGACAGTTTTCTATGTACCTGCTGCCCCTACACATGCATAGCTTCCCCCCTCATCAACATCCCCCAATAGAGTGGTTCATTTGTTACAACTGATCTGCATTGACACGTCTTTATCGCCCAGATTCCATGGTTTACATTAGGGGGTCGGTCGCGCTTGATATTGTACATTCTACAGATTTGGACAAATGTATAATGACCTGTATCCACCATTAGAGAATCATACAGAGCAGTTTCACTATCCTAAAAATCCTCTGTACTCTGCCTCTTCATCCCTTCCTCCTCTCCAATCCTTGGCAACTACTGATCTTGTACTGTCTCCATGGTTTTGTCTTCACCACATGTTATAAAGTTGGAATCAGACAGTATGTCGCCTGTTCAGACTGGCTTCTTTCATAAGTAACATGTATTTAAGATTCCTCCATGTCTTTTCATGGCTTGATTGCTCATTTCTTTTTAGCCCTGAATAATATTCCATTACCTGGATGCACTGTAGTCTATTTTATCCATTCACCTACTGAGGAACATTTTGGTTGCTTTCACATTTTGGCATTCATGAATGACACTACTGTAAATATCATGTGCAGCCTTTGTATAAATATTCTATTTGATTACTTTACTGTTTATTTTTGATAGAGAGAGCATGTGTGAGGGAAGGGCAGAGAGAGAGGGGTACAGAGGATTCCCAGCGGGCTCTGCGCTGACAGCAGCGAACCCGATGTGGGGCTCCAACTTACAAACCATGACATCATGAGCTAAGCTGAAGTTGGACGCTCAACTGACTGAGTCACCCAGGTGCCCCATTATGCTTGATTTTTTTCTGTTTTTTATTCATTTTTAAGAGACAGAGAGAGAGAGCTTGAGCAAGGGAGGGTCTGAGAGAGAGGGAGACACAGAATCTGAAACAGCCTCCAGGCTCTGAGCTAGCTGTTAGCACAGAGCCCAATGCGGGGCTTGACCCCACGAACCGTGAGATCATGACCTGAGCCAAAGCAGGACGCTCAGCCAACTGAGCCACCCAGGCACCCCTGATTTTTATTTGCATATCTTTAATTGCAACCAAAGTTGAAAATTTTATCTGATTTGTATTTTCTAAAGTAGTGAATTTTTCTGTGACTTTTCTTTTTTCCGATCTCCTATTGCTATCTACATGTCTTGTATTCTGGTCAATCTCTATGTTTAGGGGGTGGTTAAAACTAACATCTCTGAAAATCATTACCTGAAGCATTCTTCTCAGTATGCGGCTTGCTGTTTTAATTTTGTTTCTCAAAACAATGGTCTTGACGTTTATATGATTGAATCTATCTTTCCTTTTGTGCTTCCCTCTGATGTTTTAAAGTTTTTCAAGTTAACACTCCTCCAGAAACCTGAAAAATATTCAGATCTTCTTCTACTTAACTTGCCAATATGCATATAATTTATTTTGGTGAATCCTGTGAAGTTCACTTCTAAGTTATTCTTTTTCTAACCTGCGAACCACTTATCTGAATTGCAATATTTTGGATGCCTCCTTTATGTTATCTGTGATCAGATTGGTTTCTGGGTTTTCCTTTCTCTTCCATTGATCAATGTCTGCTCTTCCTCTAAATGTTTGTGTTGGTGAATAGGCATTTGATGGTATCTGTATTGGGGTCTGTGTTAGTGCAGGTGCTCTGTCAAAATACCCCTAACTAGAAGGCTTAAACAACGCACACATATTTCTCTTGGATCTAGAGGCCAGAAGTCCAAGATCAAGGTGCCATTTGACTCAGTTGACAGTGAGGGCTCTCTTCCTGACTTGCAGATGGCTGCCATCTTGCTGTATTTTCACATGGCAAAAAGAAAAGAATGAACTCTCTGGTGTCTCTTCTTATAAGAACACTAATCACATTAGATCAAGGCCCCACTCTTATGAACTTTTGTAACCTTAATGACTTCCTTACTCTAAATACAGTCGCATTGGGGCCTGGAGCTGCAGCATGAATTTGCAGGGGACACAACTCATCCATAGAGGAGTCACATTTCCCAATAAGCATCCAATCCAGTTATTGTTCCTGACCTTGTAATTTCAGACTCCTCAAGATCATAAAAGCTGGCCAGAGCCCCCAGCATCTATTTCTGGTCATTGTCCTAGATCCTCAGCCTCAACCCCCTATGCTGCCGCTTCAGATTCGTAGCTCAGTACCCCAACCCCATGATTTGCCTCTGGCCTCTTTTGATTGTGCCAGCCCTTTACATCCCTCCTGACATTCTGAATCTCATTAGCCCTACGTGGCCCTGGCTCTCTCAGGGTCTTCCTTGGAGACCCTGTGGCCTCAGGTGAAAATCTTTACTGAACTGTCATCAGCCTGGTCCCCAGCTCCCTACATATCTAGGATTTCTTCTAGAAGGATAAGACAGATAATGGCTTCACAATTCACCTTCCAGTTGCACACTGACTCATCAATCAGGGCTCTATGACACCTTTATCTCTGCTGATTTAGTGTGATTTAGTCAATGTAATGGGTCTATATGTCAGGCTTCTTAAATAAGAACCTTAGGTTAGGACTTTCCATTTGTAAGGGACTACTAAAATCAATATTGTTTGCATGTAATAGTCTCTTGCCATATCTTTAAGACCATTCTCTTATTCTAGATCCTATTCCACATCCTATTTGAATGGTGTTCTCATTGTTAGGGACCCATCTGGCTGGGCAGGCATGGATGATCTGCTACTTGAGCACATCAGCATGGTGATAGAGACCCTCTCTTTAAGCTTGGGAATCCTCAAAGCCATGGAGAAGAATTAGATCCTATTTGGAATGGTGAACTTTCTTCAGAAACTCATTCACTCACAGAACACATACCTTGGTCTTTCATTCTTCATTATGAAAAATCTCTTAAAATAGCAGTTACGAACATGAGTATTTGGCCAGTAACTGTTTTATTTGACCCTCCATCTCCAGCACTAAATGTGGTACCTGGCCCCCAATAGACACATAACACATATTTATGGAAGACAAGAGAGTCAAGGCGAATTTAAACCTGGGAGCTGAGACCAGTTTTTAATTTTATATATTTGAGTTATTTGTTCAGTTCATGAATGTGTGGCCCCTTCACCAGAGAAACACTCAGATGCTGCTCACAGAGACAAAATTCTGAGTCTCAGGGTCATTATCCCAGTGGTTTGGCCAGAAGTGTGCTTTCCAAAGAAGGGTCTACTAGAGATCTCTGCCTAAAATTTAAAAAAGGGAAGGAGGCATTTATTCCTTCTTCAATTCTGTAGATATTTAATGTAGTTCCAAAGATGAGAAAAAACAATGTGTCCCCCTTAGACAAGAACAGAGGCTGTTAGTGTTCAAAAAAAGATGACTCCGAAATTAATGTTGAGCCTGCATTTTTAAAGGTGGAATTGCTTTACATATTATGAAGGCAATGATGACCGGCAATAAGAAATTTACTATCTTTTCCTATCCCCCCAAAACTGGATCTTACAAAAGTTATCAGATTGATGTCCCCATGACTTATCTTCAAAAACAGCATCACGTCATTCAGACACATCACTTAGAAATTGTAATTCATGGAGTGAAGATCAGGAATAAATTTGATGTCAATTCACATCAAGTTCCTACTGCGAGAACTTTCTATTTTATAACCTTTCCTATCTGGAACAACTCTCCTGCCTCTTTCTACCTCATTGCTTCCTATTTTAAAATTAATCTCTTGCTCTGTGGTTGTACTTTGTAATTTCTCTTGTCCTCTATTATTATTTACCACTTTAAATCTGTGTGGCTTGACAGACAGTCTATTTGAAAGTTGTTAACAAAAAGTTTTATGGCTAAAGCACCACACTCTTGGCAGCAAGGCAACTTGTGTTACCCACCCCACAGATTGTAGAACATTCTCAGAATTCTGTTCAGGACTCCTAGGAATATGGTCCTATGGACTTCACAGGGCCCTTGCATTATGAAGATTGAAAGCCCTGAGAATGAGGAAGCAAACAGAAATTCATGGATATGAAACATGCACCTATCAATGGGACAATGATGTAATTTATTGTCGATGATTCTGAGGCACGAAATAGAAGGAGTGCCTTAGCACAGTGCTTTTCAAACTTTAAGGTGTGCTTGAATCACTAGAGGATTTTGTTAAATGTAGATTTTATTTAAGTAGACCTGGGGTGAGGCCTGAGATTCTGCATTTTTAACACTCCCAGGTCATGTTGAAGCTGATGATCCATGGACCACAGTCAGAGGACAATAGTCGTTTTATGATTTGTTTATTTACATCTCCTTTGTTGAAAGAAAAAATTGTTGCCATTTCTGAAGTCATGATTGGTAAAACAAGATAAAAAATAAAATAAGTGGGGGGCGCCTTAGTGGCTCGGTTGAGCATCTGACTTTGGCTCAGGTCATGATCCCACGGTACGTGGGTTTGAGCCCCACGTCCGGCTCTGTGCTGACGGCTGGCTCAGAGCCTGGAGCCTGCTTCATATTCTGTGTCTCCCGCTCTCTCTGTCCCTCTCTTGTTCACGCTCTGTCTCTCTCTGTCTCTCAAAAATAAATAAATGTAAAAAAATTTTTTTTAATAAAAAATAAAATAAGTGAAGGAATGGAAGTTTTCATCCATTGACATAAATTACACATAGGTTTCAGATATGCAATATGATGGTTTGGTTTACATATGTTGTGAAATGGTTACCATGATCATTTCAGCTAACATCCATCTTCTAATCCACATAAAATAAAAGGGAAAATATTTTCTCCCTGTGATGAAAACTCTTAGGATTGACCCTTGTAACAACTGTCCTGTATATCACACAGTAGGGTTAGCTATAGTCGTCATGCTGTATGTTACATCCCTAGTACTAATTTATTGTATAACTGGAAGTTTGTACCTTTTGACCACCTTCCTCCACTTCTCCCCACCCTCTGCCTCTGATAACAACAATTCTGAAGTTAAGGAGGTGAAAGTAGGAAAATAGGAAAGGAAAAAAGCCGAACTCCAGAAGGATCAGATGATGTAGGAAATGCAAACCATCGTGACCTTGAACAATTGCTAGAGAAAGGAAAGCATTTCTGTACTTTTTAATGACCAGACAAGATGGAACACTTGACCGGCTACAAATCTTACAGTGTTTGTGAGATAAAGCCTTCCCAGTGCTCAGCAGAAGCAAGGGGCATCCTTTCCTGTGGGTAACCAGGTAGGAAGACCCAAGTGAAGCAGTGAGCAACGTTCTTCAACGTGTTCTGAGAGGAAATAGAATGGTTAACTCTTCTTTTTCATTTTTTTAAATCACATATGCAGCTGTGTAAGCCAATGACATAGCGCCAATGCGTGGATTTATGGCTCTCTGATGCTCTTGCTATTTCAAGGATAAGATTTAGGATCTCTAGGATGGAAGGCCTGCACATCCTTCAGTATCGATTATTTATATAGAGATAAATCATATCTATGTATCCAGCTCAGGAAAAGTTTCAGTAACAGGTTACATAAAAGGATATGGAATGATTTTGTCCAAAGTTGAGTATAAGTCCTCCGCTAGGCACATTCCCTCAAGATTTGCTAAGATGTAGACTAACTGGTCCTTCAGCTACTCCCCCATCACCAATATCCACAGTATATATGAGAAGGCTAGATAGTCACTAATGTGATCTTTAAAGGGAATTAACAGAAAAATGAATGCAGCATTTTCCCCCTTCTCTAGGGAAAGGTGGAGGTTTCCTACTGCCCAGTCAAATTTGGAATTTTTTGGTGAGGCACTGTTTCCTAACAGAGGAGTAAACATGTAAACATTCCCATCAAGCCTGAAGTCACTGATGTAATGCTGTGAAGAAATGTGTACAAACAGCTCTCAGCTCAGGAACATCATTGATTTTAGGTAAACCCCATGTTACCACAATAATACCCCCCAACTGTGTTTTGTAGACACCCCCACATTAACTCTGGGGTTGAGCATGGGACTTGCTTTCAGCCATGGGAAATCAGCAAGTATGACAGAAGCAGAGATTTAGAAAGTGCTGGTGCTTTGGGGCTTTCCCTCTTGGAATGCTTCATCGTGTAAGGAAGCCTGGGATAGCCTGCTGGAGGCCGAGAGATCACGTGGAGGTATGTGCCCCACCCAAGACCCAGCACCAACAGTGAGACTTGTGAGTGAAGAAGCCCTCTTAGATCATCCAGCCCTAATCAACCCACCAGAAAACTGCAGCTTTATGTGTTACCACAGGACAAACCAGTAGAAACACCATCCATCTGAGCCTGTTCCAAATTACTGACCCACAGAATTTTGAGCAAATAAGTCTGCTACTAAGATTTGGAGTGCTTTAACCCACTAAGTCTGTATGCAACAACAGATAAGTGGGTCAAACTGTACTGCCACCTTTTGGTGAGCAAAGTCAAGTCCTTGCCATGAAGGGGATCCTTGAAAGGACTCCACCCAAAAAAGCTACCTGCTGGGGCAAAAAAAAAAAAAAGACCCCACAAAAATGGAGATTATGGGAAGCCCCCTAGAAGCAGGAGATGAGGGATATTCTTAAGAGAAGATTGTCAGAAAACTTATTGCCCACATCTGAAGTAAGGTATAGTGACGTAGCTTCCGCCAATGGAAGACTTAGGGTTTGGATGTCTACCAAGATAAGAGGGTATCCAACAGTCAAGAGAAACAGAAACAACACCAAGCCCAAGCTCCCTTTTCTCCTCCCCTTCCTTAGAGGAGCCACTGTTAGGAGTAGAATAAAGAGTAAAGTAGAATAAACCTGTTTTCTACTTGTATTATACCAAATCTGGGCAATTCTATAACTTGCAAAACTTGCATTTAAAGACCCTTCAAAGAATATTCTATGCATAATGAGTGGCTTATAAATACCCAATAAAAATTAAATAATATTATCTTTTTCATTCATCCATCCATTCTTTCATTCAATAAACACAGATTTAGGGTGATTTTCCCAAGGCAATCTGTATTTAAGAATTCAGCATCACCTGACGAATGGATCACGAAGACGTGGTATATATTCACTATGGAGTACTACATGGCAATGAGAGGGAATGACATATGGCCCTTCGTAGGAAAGTGGATGGACCTCGAGGGTGTCATGCTGAGTGAAGTAAGCCAGGCAGAGAAGGACAGAAACCATATGTTTGCACTCATAGGTCTAGCAGGAAAACAAGAGAGACCTAATGGAGAACCAGGGGGAACGGAGGAGGGAGAGAGAGTTGGGGAGAGAGAGGGATGCA
>NC_043717.1:37710176-37715244 GCF_006229205.1 Suricata suricatta
TGGGCACTTGAGGGGAAGAGCACTGGGTGTTGTATGGAAAACAATTTGACAATAAAATATTATGGAAAAAAAAACCAAAAACACAAGTTGAAAAATTAAAAAAAAAAAAAAGAATTCAGCAATAAACAATATAAAGTTCTTAACCTTCATTGATCTTACATTCTAGTATTGGGGACAGATAAAAGAGATAAATACATAATCTAGTATCAGTGGGAAGTGCTCAAGTGAAAATAAACATGTATTTTCTGATACCATTCTAGTGAGTGAGAGTGTCACCTCATTACCGTTGGGTGAGGATAATAGTTCAGGTTCTTCATCCAGCTTCCATTAACGCTTGAGTGAAAGGTGTTCCTTGTCATTCCTTGGTGACAGTTGGGGACCAAAACTGTGGATGAGGAGAGGACAGCAAGGGGGTAATGTAGGGCAGAGATGCTACCCTTCATTAGGTCCTAACATTCTCACGCTAACAGCGAAGTTCTCAGTATGTAGTTACTTAAGACAATTTACATATTCAACACCAGGACAGTGGGTGATTAATTGTGACATATTTATACAGTGGAATACTATGCACTAATGGCCACAAATGAATGGTAGCTACATGCACCAAAATGGATGGATTTCAAGAACATAATGTGACAAATAAAAAGCAAGTCACAGAAGTAAACACGTACTGCGTTTATAAGTAAATGAAGCTTAAAATGGGCAAAACTAAGGAAAATATTTTTAAGTTTATTTCTTTTGAGAAAAAAGAAAGAGCGTGAATGGGGGAGGGGCAGAGAGAGAGAGCAAGGGAGAGAAAATCTCAAACAGGCTCCACACTATCAGTGCAGAGCCCAAAGCAGGGCTTGAACACATGATGTGAAATCATGACCTGAGCTGAAATCAAGAGTCAGCTGTTAGCACAACTAAACAGACTGAACATCCCTGAGCAAAATATTTTTAGGGATACCTGAATGGGTGAAAATGAAAAACTACAATGAATAATGAGGGAATGATTAACAAAACTTGAAGACAGTAGTTGAATCTGGAAGGAGTAGGATGTGACTAGGAAGAGGTATACAGAAGCTTTCAAAAGTATCAGTAATACTCTAGCTCAGTAGTTCTTAAACTTTGATCTGTGTCAAAATCAGGAGGAAAGCTTGGGAAAAGTCTGAGTCCTATCCTACATCCATAAACTTGAACCTCTTTCTTCTCTCTTAGCTCTCCATTTGGTTCTGGTAGACAGCAAGGTTTGAGAACCAAGGTTCTCTTAAGGTAGGTGGGGTGTAAACAGAAGTTAATTTTGTAATTATCATTTAGCTATCTATGCACATTAAGTGTGTCCTTTATATGTGTAACACATGCCCTTTAAAACTTTCATGTAATTGTCTTGACAGCCTTGTCCCTACTTCCTTGGTTTGAAAACTTCCAGCAGTCTAAAACCCTTGACCATGACTGGACAGACCTCAAGGTACTCAATGGGGCAGTCTGCATTCAGAAATTAGATTGTTCGGTCTAGTTTGAGTCAAAACTCCAAACTTGACGTAGCATTAAACTATATTTCTCACTCACTTTGTGTGTGCTTCAGACTAGAAGTCTGCAATAGAAAAGATGAGATGTGGTTGACATGAGTGACTTCTTTGTTCCCCTTCAATCCCCCTCTGCTAGCTGCTATCGTCAAAGTTAACACCATCATCTGTCACTAGGTCTATTATGATACTCTATTAACTGGTCTATCTTCCCTCACTTTTGCTTTCCCTGCAACCTCACTCAGGTTTCCATAATATTAGCATCTTATATAACCATACCACACTTATTAAAACCAGGAAATTCATATAGGTACAATAATATTAACTAAACTACATGCTTTATTCTAATTTGAGTGGTTTTCCCACTGTCTTTTTTTTTTTTCTCTTTCGGGATCCTATACAGGATCTCACATTACATTTAGTTGTTTCTACTTAACCTTCTCCCATCTACAAAAGTCACTCTTTCCTTATCTTCCATGACCTTGACACATTTGAAGAGTGTTAATCAGTTATTTTGGTCAGATGTCCCTGGTTTAGGTTTTTCTGATGTTTTTTAATGATTAGAATGAGGCATTGTAGTATGCCTTATTTAAAGATTTTTCTTCCAGAGGTCTACAGTACACTAGAAATAAAATCACACATCATGGACCAAATCTGGTATCATCTGGCTCTTCGTTTTTGCTCGTAATTCATCTTAAGTGACTCTGGTCTAGCCACGGTAGGTATTGTAGTTTGAGTTGCCCAGGAAGCAGACTGTAAGATGGAGTTTACCATGCCAGATGTTTATTAGAGAGAGCCCTTGGGACGACTGATCCTATATGGAGCCCTTGGTCTAGAAGTGGCCTTTCAGGATTGTCCCCCTTTGAAATAAGATGGTCAAGCCTTACACTTCCCACATGAACTGGATGTGGCCCATCTGAGAAAAGATGTGACCTTAGTGGCATGGCATCAGAAGGTGCTGACGCTGAAAGTTGTCTGCCTGTGGCACTCCCAGAAGTCAGGACAAGAAGTCCTTCAGTGAAGGGGAATCTAGGTGGTATATGGGAGCGTTCCACCAAAGTGTCTTTCAGTTCAAGGTCATTTCCCCTTTAGAAAATTTCATGTACTTGTCCTTCTAGCTATTATGCTTTCCTCTGACTATTTGCATAGATGATTCATCCTCATCCTTCAGAAATGAGCTAAAATATCAGTGTCACAGTGAGGCCTTCTTGGTTTCTTTCTTCCTACTTCATGATTTATGATTACATATCTGCTTATTAATTTACTGTCTCCTAATGGGGCTGAGAGCTCCATAAAGGCAGGAAGCACATAAATCTGATTCACCTCTGTTTACCACCACTTAACTTGGGGCCCAGCCCATAGTAAGCCCTCAATAAATTGTCTAAAATGAATGGATAACAGGATAAACGGATGAAATAAAATAAAATAAATCTGAGTATGGCAAATAGTTCCAGACAACCAGAAAGTGATCTAGGGTATGTGGTGTGGTACGATCTCCTCACGTAAAGGGTTCAAGAGGTGGAAAATTGAAGTGAGAGACTCAGAAGTCAACGGGAGTCAAATCTGACATTGATGATGGATGGGTTTTAGTGTGCTCAGGTTACCATAAGAAAACGCAATCGATTGGGTGGCTTGAACAACAAAAACCTATTTTCTCACAATTCTGGATGTTGAGCATTCAAGATCAAGGTACCAGCGTGCTCAGGTTCTAGTGAGCCCTTAGCTGGCTTACACATGATTGCCTTCTTGCTTGAATTGCTAGCTTGTCTTCCCTTGGTGGAGAGAGAGAAAACAAGTTCTCTGTTGCCTCCTCTTAGAAGGACACTAATCACATCATCAGGGCGCCACCATCATGATCTCATCTAACCCTAATTATCTTCCAAAGTCTCCACTTCCAATATCATAACACTGATGGTGGAGGGCTGCAATCCAGGAATTTGAGAGTATACAATTTGGTCCATAGCAAGATGCAATGCATTTCGTGATGTTTGTTTAAAGGACTATTAACTTACAAAATGTTGCATTGAGTTTGTCTAGAAGACTAAACACCTTAGCTCATCATCCTTTTCTAAAGCATCTGGTCAGTGCTCAAAGACTAATATTACCATGTGTTGAGTTTGAAATACTAAAGATATACTCCTTAGGACAAAACATACTATTGAAAGTTGAATATGAGCAACATATATGAACAACCTTTGAAATATCAATGTTCAAGTGTCTGTGTGCATTAAACTCTCCTGGAGAATCTGGTTGAAATCCAGATTCCTGGGCTCCAGATCTGGTACTTCTGTCATTTCAACCAGAGCCCCCAAGTAATTTGGGTGCCTGTTAGTGAGGACAACATTTTAAGGAATACCTGAATGGTTACGTCAGAAATAATTTAGTCCCAGTCAAGCTGAATTCAACTTTCTGTTGCTTCCTTCCTTGGCATGACTGCCAGATATAGATGTAGACTGCATCTACAGGGGGCCTGGTTGATGTCTATGGCTGTGCCAGGTGTTTAGACAACAGGAGAAAAGGAAAGGTGTTCCTAGTAGCCAACAATCCTCTACTCCCATTACACAAGTGGTTGCATGCACGCTAGTATGCGTGAGTGCACACGTTGTGAGGGAAATGGTGCAAAAGGATCTGATCAGAGTTGGAGAGAGTTGGTAGGTTGCTCTGGGAGCATCAGGAGGTGGGCAGCCTGACACAGCATCGTCACTGAGTGGATAAGCATAATGACTGACAAAAACATCTTTTAAATCTTTTTTACAGCAAACTTATAAAGCAGTTTTAGGTTCAAAGAAAAATTGAGGTAAAGTCAGAGATATACCCCCTGCCTTGTCTCCACACATACACACAGCCTCCCCCAGTACCAACATGTCCCTCCAGAATGATACATTTGTTACAACTTATGAACCTACAGAAACAAATCATAAGCATACAAAGTCCATTGTTTACACTATGGTTCAGTTTTGGTGTTGTACATTGTATGAGTTTGGACAAATGTATAATGACATCTATCCATTATTATCATATCACGCAGAGTATATTTAACTCTCTCCCACCCTTAAGGTCTGGCAATCACTGATCTTTATATTGTCTCTGTAGTTTTGCCTTTCCAGAATGTCATACAGTTGGAATCATACATTATGTAGCCTTGTCAGACTGGCTTCTTTCACTTAGTAACATTCATTGAAGGTTCCTCCATGTCTTTTCATGGCTCGATAGCTAATTTTTTTTTAAATGTTTTTTATTTATTTTTGAGGGAGAGAGAGAGAGAGAGACAGCATGAGCAGGGGAGGGTCAGAGAGAGAGGGAGACACAAAATCTGAAGACAGGCTCCAGACTCTCAGCTAGCTGTCAGCACAGAGCCGGACGCGGGGCTCAAACCCATGAACCACAGGATCATGACCTTAGCTGAAGTCGGACGTTTAATGGACTGAGCCACCCAGGTGCCCCTGAACATGAACAATTTCACAGATCACCAACATCAGACATGGACACTCTGTGTCTGTGATGGCTCAAGACAAAAACAAGACTAATAAATATCATCTAACTCCTCAAAAGGACTGACC
>NC_043717.1:37715344-37721686 GCF_006229205.1 Suricata suricatta
ATCACTCCATTCTCCTCACCTTCCAGATAAGAATTAAGCTACCCAATCATAGAACTACTCCACTTCCTGATGGCCTCCAAACTTTGAACTTGGCCCCAAATCACCTCCTATGAAGTCAAATCCAAAATGGGTTCTTTTTTTAATGTTTTTTATTTATTTTTTAGGAGAGAGAATGAGCAAGGGAGGGGCAGAGAGGGAGACACAGAATCCAAAGCAGGCTCCAGCCTCTGAGCTGTCAGCACAGAACCCGATGCGGGGCTCGAACCCACTTAACAGTGAGATCATGACCTGAGCCAAAGCCCGATGTCTAACCGACTGAGCCATCCAGGCGCCCCAAGTTATATGTTTTTAAGGTTATTTTCATTTCTTTTTGGTGGTCCAGTTTTTTGGCGGAGGGTTACTCAAAGCAACCTCTTATGATCCTTTAAGTTTCTGTGATACCAGTTGTAATATGTCCTGTTTCATTTATAACCTAGTTGATTTGGGTCTTTCTCTTTTATACTAACTTAGCCTAACTAAAGGTTTGTCGATTTTGCTGATCTTTTTAAAGAACCAACTTTTAGTTTCGTTAGTCTTTTCTATTCTCTGTTCTCTATTTCATTTATTTCTTCCCTAATCTTTATTATTTCCTTTCTTCTGCTAGCTTGGCCTCAATTTGTTCTTTTTCCGGTTCCTTAAGGCATAGAGTTAGGTTACTTATTTAGGATCTTTCTTGATTGTTTATGTAAGTATTTATTACTATCAACTTCCCTCTTAGAACTGCTTTTGCTACATGCCACATGTTCTAGTATGTTGTGTTTCCATTTCCATTCGTCTCAAGAAACTTTTTTTATTTCCACTTGAATTTCTTGTTTGCTTAAGAAAGCATTGTTTAACTTCCATGTGTTATAAATTTTCCACTTTTCCTCTTGTTATTGATTTCATGCCATTGTTGCTCGGAGAAGATACTAGATATGATTTAAATCTTGAATTTGCTAAGACTTGTTTTGTGGTCCAACATATGGTCTCTCCTATAAAATGTTCCATGTGCAATTGAGAAGAATGCATATTCTGCCGATGTTGACTAAAATGTTCTGTATGTATCTGTTAGGTCCATTTGGTCTGTAGTATTGTTCAAATCTGCTGTTTCCTTATTGATTATCTGCCTGGATAATCTATCTGTTGTTGAGAGTGGTGTATTAAAGCCTCCAGTTATTACTGTACTACTGTTTATTTCTCCTTTTAGCTCTGTTAGTTTTTGTTTTATAAATTTAGGTGCATAAATACTTATAATTGGTATATTTTCTTGATATATTGGCCCTTTTCATTATATAATGGTCTTATTTGTCTCTTTTTGCTATTTTTAATCCGAAATCCATTTTGTCTGATATAAGTATAGCCCACTTCTGCTTTTGGGGGGAAGAGCATGGGAGGAGGTTACCATTTGCTTGAAATGTCTTTTTCCATCCTTTCACTCTTCATCTATGTGTCTTTAAGGCTAAAATGGGACTCTTGCAGGCAGCATATTGTTGAATCTTGCTTTTTTATTCATTTACCCATTCGATGTCTTTTAATTAGAGAATTTAATTCATTTACTTTTAAAGTAATTATGGATTAATAAGCACTTACTATTACCATGTTGTTAATTCTTTTCTGGTTGTTTTGTAAACCTGTTGTTTCTTGTTTCTTATCCTGGCGTCTTTTTTTTGTTTTGATGTCTTTTGGTATCAGTATGCCTTATTATATTCTTTCGTTGTATTTATTGTGTTCTTTATTGTATTCTTTTGTGCAATTACGACAGTATTTTTCCCTTGTGGTTACAATGAGGCTAACAAAATATCTTAAACTTGAACACCCTATTCAACTGATAATAACTTAACTTCAAAAGAATTCATAAACTTTATACTTTTAGTTTTCCTCCTCACATTTTAGGTTACTACAATTACAATTTATGTTTTTTTATATTGTGTAACTAATCATAGATTATTGTAACTATGGTTATTTTTATTACATTCATTTTTTTTAACTTTCAAACTAGAGTTGCAAGTTAATTGTGTCCCATATTGCAAATCTGACCATGGTGATATATTTAACCAGTGAGAATACTACTACCTCTTAATGTTTTTATGATGTCAATTAGTATTCTTTTACTTCTACTCAAAGAATTTCCTTCTTTGTAAGGCAGGTCTAATGGTAATGAACTTTCTTACCTTTCTTTGTTTGAGAAAGTCATTATCCTTTCTTTGTTTCTGGAGGAGAGCTTCACCAGGTATAGAATCCCTGGTTGACAGCCATTTTCTTTGAATATTTTGAATATGTCATTGCATTCTCTCCTGGCCTGAAGGGTTTCTGTTGAGAAATGGCCTGAAGATTTTCTGTTAAGAAATACATCAATAGTTTTATGGGTGTTCTCTTGTATGTAACTTCTCTTTTTCTTGCTGCTCTTAAAATTCTTTGTGTTTGACTTTTGATAATTTAATTATAATGTGTCTTGGGGAAACCCTATTCAGGTTCAATCTATTTGGGGTCCTTTGGGCCTCATGGAGCTGTATGCCCATTTTTCTCCACAGATTCAAGACATTTTTAGCCATTATTCCTTTAAATATATTTTTGTCCTGTTTTCTGTTTTCAATATTTACAGTAATGTAAACATTGCTTCTTTTCATATTGATCCATAATGCTCACAGGCCATTTTCACTCCTTTTCATTCTTTTGTTCTTTTTCTCTTCTGACTGGGTAATTTCCAGTGTCTTATCTTCCAGGTTGCTGACTCTTCTACATGATTAAATCTACTTTTGAAACTCTCTATAGAATTTTTCAGTTTAGTTATTACATTTTAAAACTTTTCTGTGGGGTTTTTTTGGGGGGGGGTGGCTGGCTGTTTCCTTGTCAAACTTCTCATTTTGTTCATTCATTGTTTTCCTAATTTTGTTGTTACCTGTTTGTTGTTTCTTGTAGTTCATTACACTTCCTTAAGAGAATTATTTTGAATCCTCTGTCTGAGCATTCATAGACCTCCATTTCTTTAGGATCCGTTATAGGAGCTTTATTAACTTCCTTTGTGGTGTCATGTTTACCTGATTTGTCATGATCCTTAATTACTGACATTGGTATCTGTGCACTTGGGTAATCAGGCTCCTCTTCCAGACTATAAAGATTTGCTTTGAGAGAGACAGTTCACCAGTTAGCTGTTTCTAACTAGTTTGGGTTTCTGGATGTGTCTTCTGGTAATGTCCTTGGGCAGGTGGGGACTGATATTATGGCCTATTTGGGGGCAATACAAGTGTTTTAGCTCTGAGGACAGAAATGGGGCGTGTGCCACTTGCTGAGAACAGTTAGATAGGACTGCTGCCTTGGTTCTCTAACCATGTGAGGATGTAGGATTAGCTCTGCAGTTGCCTGGATTCTCCAGTAAAGCTTAATTGGGGGTTAAAATATGAATGAACTCACATGAGTCAGTTATAAAAATGGAATAAATAAAGTTTGTACTCCTCATTTAACTATTTTTTGATCTCATTTTAGTGGAAAAGAAAGTCTTTTTTCCTTCTCTCAGCTGTGATTTCACTGTAGGTTGAAAGCTAATGAATAAGCCATTTGGGGGCTATCTTTTTCAATGAGAAAACATTAACAAAAACTATCGCTTAAAACATCATTCTCTCGTATGAGAAACAAATAAAACAGAATCCGGCGATTAGACGATGTTTGCAACAATTATTTGTTAAGCCTGGAACTTTTTAGAAACAAGTATACAGTTATTCATATAATCTAAACTTTGCATTTTTCTGTTTTCAGGTCAAACTCCAAGAGTTTGAGGTCGAATTTTGGTGGAGCACCCAGATGTCATCAGCTGTCCTGAGGAATACTTACCATGTTTGCCTGCACATTTTCCTCATTATGTTGGCAGAGACTTCGTTATTGACACAGAAAAAAAAAAAAAAAAGATGGATTAAGGAGCTGACCTATCAATTTTACCCTTGACATTCGTGGTCTAAGGCTTTCAGCTTTAGTGTATCCTTTTAGAAAGAAGACATTGTTTTACATGTGACTAATAATAATAATAATAATAATAATAATAATAATGAGGATAGTAATAATAAGAAGAAAAAGAAGAGGCTCCTATTGACTATCTACTACCCAGTACATGAGCATGTATACACACACACACACACACACACACACATTCTGCCTCTTCTTTCTGCCATAGTTGTTATCACTTCCTGGCATACCCATTTTCCTCCCTCTTGGTGAAAAACTGTAAAAAAGGATTAGGGAGGCCTACAGAAGTCTTTGAGATGCATTGGTTTGGTATAAATACCCTCAAGGTATGGAAATGTGGTTTTCACCACGCATTCTTCAGCTTGAACCAAATGTTTGCAGCATTTTGTAAGGCATTGTTTGCCTTTCAAAAAGAAAGTTCAGCGAGGGAGGAAATGACGCAAAGGATTTGCTGGAAGTTTGGGGAAAAAGTTTCTTTGTTAGTTTGAGACTTAAGTTCTCTCCTAAACATCAAGCACAAAAAAAAAATTAAAAAATAATAATGTGGAAATACTGCCAGGACTGAAAATCTCAGCCCATAGCAACTTGCCAGTTTTAGGGAGCTTCCAGAGGAAGAGTTCCAGAAAGATTTACTGCTACTTGCCCCCAGCAAAAATTAGAGGGGGGGGGGGACAAAAATTTCCCTTATTTGTTGTTAACTGCCAAAAAATGGGTATCAAGCCTTCTTTGATGCAAGAGCTTCTTGGGAAGTTTGCATACATATGGAGAGAAAAAGGAGGCAATGACAGAGTTTAGCTTTTGATTACCTTTTGTAAGTTTCTCAAGTGTAACAAATGTGGAACATCTCAGAGGAATAAACTCTAAGACTTGGAAAAGCTGAATGCCAACAAGATTCACCTTTTTCATCTTTATCAGGTTAAGATTATCTAAATAGTTCTTTCTCTTTTCAATGTCTATGGATAACCCCGAATGGAAACATTCAGTGGCAGTGTGTACCTGGACCTGGCTGTATCACTGGTCCAGCAAAGCATTTTCATGATGCCCTGTGCTGGATTCCACGCACTACTGATGAACTGAGGTGCTATTCTGGTCAATGAATTTAGTGACCAACGCATTTAAATAATGGCTTTGTCATTTCTAGCTGAATTGGCTAGTTATTTTACTGGATTAATTGCATCAACTTGTTACACAAGGGCCAGAGGGAGGAGGTTGCATGCTCACCAAAAAGAAAATGTGAGAGAAATGATCATATTCTCACAATTGATGAAGATCATCACTTGTTGGTAATGAGAAATCCCATATGGTTTGGGTTTCTTTAAAATGATTGTTGAACTTATTCTTAACTACTCACTTAAAAAATTTTTTTAATGTTTTTTATTTATTTTTGAGAGACAGAGAGAGACACCGTGAGCCAAGGAGGGTCAGAGAGAGAGGGAGACACAGAATCTGAAGCAGGCTCCAGGCTCTGAGGTAGCTGTCAGCACAGAGCCCAACGCGGGGCTCGAACCAAGTAACGTGAGATCATGACCTGAGCCAAAGTCGGATGCTTAACCAACTGAGCCACCCAGGGGCCCCTTAACTACTCACATTTATGCTCAACACCAGGCAAGGTATAGGAATGCAAAACAGAACAAACCATTGCAATTTTTGCCCTCGTGGAGCTGACAGCTTAGATGACAAGAGAAAGGATTTGAATAAATAATTAGAAAAATAAATAAATACGTATGATGAGTGTGATTTACTTTATACTTAAAAGATGAAAAAGCATTACTTTTTCACTTTGAGAGCGAGATAGAGAGCACGCAGGGGTGGGTCAAAGTGAGAGAGAGGGAGAGAAAAAGAATCCCAAGCAGGCTCCGCACTGTCAGCACAGAGCCCGATGCAGGGCTTGAACCCACGGACTATGAGATCATGACCTGAGCTGAAGTCAGGAGTCCTACGTTCAACCGACAGAGCCACCCAGGAGCCCCAGAAAAAGCATATTTAAAGGAATGCAAAGTAGCTTTAAATTTTTTTCTTTTTTTTCTCCCTTCCTTCCTTCTTTTCCCCCTCGCCCTCCCCTTGTTGCTTTATTGGAGAATGCATAGGTTTAAGGAGGTTGGAATATATCAATACATATCAATATATATCAATACATCAATGTAAGAGACAATGTGAACACTTTTTTCAAGTAGAAAGAATGGGAAGAAGAATAATGATGTAAGAAAGGAAGTGGAGTAAGGAAGAAAAAATAGCACAGACCCCATGAATTCCAAATATTTGATAATAGAAACTAATGGCAGAATATTTACTATTGAAGCTTGAAAAGATGTGAGTTCTTTGTGTGCAACCTTTCATTTATGCATGTGAGAGGGTTATCATTTTTTT
>NC_043717.1:37721786-37723242 GCF_006229205.1 Suricata suricatta
TTGCCACTTCAGATAGCTGTGAAATTAGGTGATTAACTAGTTGGTACCTAACCTTCTAATTTCTGTATAAGTCTAATTACATGAAATAGAAGTGGGGGTTTTGATTTTTTACTTTGCTT
This sequence comes from Suricata suricatta, assembly GCF_006229205.1. NCBI lineage: Eukaryota > Metazoa > Chordata > Mammalia > Carnivora > Herpestidae > Suricata > Suricata suricatta. Next base: position 37,721,906 of record NC_043717.1, read on the forward strand.
TTCTGTTTGGAGTATCATTGAAACTACTGTATTGTAAATGATGGAAAATAATTGCATATGTTAAAAAAATAAATTGTATATAAAAAAAGAAACTAATGGCATCATTGCTCTGCTTAGAGAAATATTCAGAAGAAGGAAATCACTTAAAATCACATCCAGGGGCACCTGGATGGCTCAGTCAGTTAAGCATCCGACTCAGTTTTGGCTCAGGTCATGATCTGACAGTTTGTGAGATCAAGCCCTGTGTCAGGCTCTGCACTGATAATGAGGAGTCTCCTTGGGATTCTTACCATCTCTCTCTCTCTCTCTCTCTCTCTCTCTCTCTCTCTGCTCCTTTCTCAGTCATGCTTTTGCTGTCTCTCTCTCAAAATAAATCAATAAACATTTTTTTAAATAAGAAAAAGCCTTAATTTTTTTTATAACCGTACTGTTTTGTTTTGTTTTGCTTTGTTCTGTTTTAAAACTGCTCTCATGGAGTATATTTTATTGGCAGAATGTTGAATGGAGTAATTAATTACTGGCTCAGAGGGATGAAATGGAATGCCCACAGTCTTACAGACAGAGCTGGGTTCAGCCACCAGGTCTCCTAATGCCCAAACTGGGATTCTTTTCACTGTATTGCCTTCGTTCTAAGAAAGCCAGCTTTCCAGACACCATGCCTCACTATGTTGAGAAGGACATCTTAGTTTACATGTGAACAAATTGTCTACAATTTGGTTGCAGGCAGGATACTTATTTCTGACTCTCTCGATCGCCTGTGGTCACACTTCTTCTTGGCTCATGTCCCGCCTGTAGTCAGATTTAGCTACTGGGTGATACTGGGAGAAAAAACTGGGCAGGTGCAACTCTGTTCCTTCCTCTCCCTGGTATCTCCCTGCAAAGAGCTTTGAGTTTCCAAGGGAGAGTCGTGAGACAGGCAGAGAACCCATTTAAGTAAGGTTCAATTCTCCAAACAGCTTTAGCAATAACAAAGCTGATATTTTTGTCTCATCGTTTGAGTCCTGCAAGCTCCGATGGGAAAGAAGAGTGGAAATTATTGGGACTCCTCTAAGCCCAGTATACTTTGTTGAGAGATATATTTCATAGTGGTTAAAAACATGATCACTGGAGCCAGATTAACTATGTTTGTATCCCAGCTCTGACACTTACTAGCTGTGTATCTTGGACCAATCACTTACCTCCTCTGGGCTGCTACAAAAGGGGACAATAATAGAATCTACGTCGGAGTGTTTACATCACAATTTAAAAAAATTTAGGTGTCTGACACATAGTTAGCACTATATTAATGCTAGCTTTGGTTGTCTTTAAGATGAAATTAAATAGCTAGGTTTTTTTTT
>NC_043717.1:37723342-37734482 GCF_006229205.1 Suricata suricatta
GACTTACTCCACTATTTTCTTCTAAGCGTTTTTAATTTTAGCTCTTATGTTTAAGTTAATGATGTCTTTTGAATTAGTTTTTGTATATGGTGTGAGGTAGTAGTCTAATTCCTTTTTTTTTTTTTTTTTTTTTTTTTGCAGATGGACATCCAGTTGTTCCAGAACCATTTGTTCAAGACTCCTCTTTCTTTATGAAATTAACTCGGCACTCTTCCTAAAAATTAATTGACTATAGGGCACCTGGGTGGCTCAGTTGGTTAAGCATCTGATTCTTGATTTCAGCTCACGTCATGATCACACAGTTTGTCAGATTGAGACCTGACTCAACACCAGAGCCTGCTTGGAATTCTCTCTCTCTTTCTCTCTGCCCCTCCCCTGTTCTCTCTCACACACACTCATTCTCAAAATAAATAAATATGCACTTAAAAAATAAAGATAAAAAATCAATTGACGATAAATTGTGAAGCTTTATTTATGGACTCCAATTCTATTCCATTGATCTATATGTCTATCATTATGCCGTTTTACGCTGTTTTTATTACTGTGTCTTTGTAGGAAGTTTTGAAATTCTTCAAATTTGCTCTCCTTTTTAAATATTATTTAGACTATTATGAGAACTTTGAATTTCTATATGAGTTTTAGGATTAGCTTTAAGATTAGCTGGCAAAGAAGCCAGCTTGGATTTTCATTGAGATTGCATTAAATCTATAGATCAACCTGGAGAGTATCTCCATATAACAATATTAAGCTTTTTGAGTCATGAACTCAAGATAGTTTTCTACTTTTTATTTTTTTAATGTTTATTATTTTGAGACAGAGAGAGAGAGCATGAGCGAGGGAGGGGCAGGGAGAGAGGGGACAGAATCCAAAGCAGACTCCCAGCTCAGAGCTGTCAGCACGGAGCCCGATGTGAGGCTCAAACTCACGAACTGTGAGATCATGACCTGAGCTGAAATCGGATGCTTAACTGACTGAGCCACCCAGGCTCCCCTGCTTTCTATTTATTTACATTTTCTTTCCTTCCTTTCAATACTGTTTTGTAACTTTCAGACTATAAATTTTGCACCTTTTGGTTAAATTGATTCCTAAGTATTTTATTCTTTTGATATTCTTTTGGCTCATTGTTAACATATAAAAATATAGTTAATTTATCTATATTGATCTTGTACCTGACAACCTCACTGAACTTCCTTATTCTAATAGATTTTTGTGTGTGTGTATTCCTTAGGATTTTCTATATACAAGATCAGTTCATGTAAAAATAGAAATGGCTTTACTTCTTCCTTTCTAATCTAGATAGTTTTTTATTTCTTTTTCTTATCTAATTGCCCTCACTATACCCTCCAGTACAATGTTGAAAGGAAGTAGTTAGAATAGATATCCTTGTTTTGTTTCTGATCTTAGGGAGAAAGTATTCAGTATTATGTATGAATCTTTTGTAGATACCCTTTATCAGAAAGAGGAAGTTCCCTTCTATTTCTAGTTTGTTAAGACTTCTGTAAGGTTGGAGGTAACATTCCCTCTTTCATACCTGGTGTAGTAATTTGAGTTTTCTCACTTCCTACCTTGGTCAATTTGGCGAAAACTTTCCCCATTTTGTTGATCTTTTTTAACAATCATCTTTTGGTTTTGCTGACTTTCTCTCTTGGTTTTATATTTTCTATTTCATTAATGTCTTCTCAAATATTTATTATTTCCTTCCTTCTGCTTTCTTTGGGTTTAGTTTCCCTTAAGGTGGAAGATTAGGCTTTTGATCCCAAGATCATTTCTTTATAGGTGCTCAGAGCTATAAATTTCTCTTTAGTCACTGCTTTCACTGCATCCTATAAGTTTTGTTATATTGTATCTTCAGTTTTATTCATATCCAAGAATTTTCTGATTTCCTTTGTGATTTCTTCTTTTATCCATTGGCTATTTAAAAGTATGTTATTTGATTTCCTCATCTTTGTGAGTTTCACAAATTATTTTTGTTGTTGGTTTCTGATTTCATTCCTTTGTGGTCAGAGAACATACTTTGTATGACTTCAATCCTTTTAAATTTACTGAGCCTTGTTATACAGCTCTGCATATGGTCTATCTTGGATAATGTTTCATGTGCCCTTGAAAAGAATGTGCATTCTACATGTGTTGCATGGAGTGATCTAAAGATGTATTTTCTAGTTGGTTTATAGTATTGTTCATATTTTCCACTTCCTTGTTGATCATCTATTTTTTTCTAGCCATTATTAAACATGGGTTAGTGAAGTCTCTGATTATTATCATTGATGGTCTATGTATTTTTTATTTTAATGCTGTAAATATTTCCTGCTTAGTCGTCTACCCATTTGCTATACTTGAAAAGCATATTTAAACCTTAATACCCTACCAGAGGTCATCCACATCTGCTCCTTTTGTCCACAGACACACTGGATAGAGACACAAAACTTGGGGGATGGAGAGGAGGAAGTGTGGGGGAGTCTCAGAGCTTTGATGGTATGAAGGATCAGCATAGTACATTAGCAGACTTAAAGGTCAAGTCAGGTTAAATACGATGAAAGTCTGAATTCAGTTAAACTAGGAAATTTCAAAGCTCAGGGCTCAAAGTTGTGTAGTAGAAATCACAGATAAGTATGGTTTCATGGTTGAAAAAAAAGAGAAAGAAAGAACGAACGAAAGAAAGAAAGAAAGAAAGAAAGAAAGAAAGAAAGAAAGAAATTAGACTTCTACTTCATACCATATGCAAAAATTAATTCAAAAGAGATCATAGGGACCCCTATGTGGCTCAGCCCGTTAAGCCTCCGACTTCGGCTCAGGTCATGATCTCACATTCATGGGTTCAAGCCCCACATTGGGCTCTGTGATGACAGCTCAGAACCTGGATCCTGCTTCTGATTCTGTGCCTCCCTCTCTCTCTCTGCTCCTCCCCATTCATGCTCTGAATCTCTCTGTCTCAAAAATAAAGACGTAAAAATTTTTTTGAAAGAGATCATAGACCTAAATGTCAGAGCAAAACCTATAAAACTCTTAGAAGAAAATAAAAGAGTAAAACATCATGAAGAAGGCAAAGTCTTCTTCAAGATCACACCAAAAGCATAAGCAATTAAAGAAAAAATGCATTAATTAGACTTCATCAAAAGGAAACACTTTTGTTTTTCACCAGACGTTATTAAGAAAATGAAAAGACAATTTACTTTAAGTGGAAAAACATTTGCAAATAATATATCTGATAAGGCCTTGTGCCCAGAGTAAATAAAGAACACAACTTAACAATAAAAAAAATTAAATGAACTAAAGCAAGGGTAAGGGATTGAATGGACAGTCTCCAAAACGGCACACAAATGGCCAACAAACACATGCTTGAGAATGTAAACCAAGACCACAGTGAGCTTGCAGCATGGCAGCTGCTGCCACCTTAGCATTCTAGAACCAGAAGAGCCAAGCCCATCCCTGGACAGGGTAGAGGGTGGTCTACGGGTCTGGTCTCCAGTCACCATGGACAGTTTTTCCTTTTCCTAAGTGGACTGTGAGCAATCCAGCCAGATCCACTCTTTCATCTTCAAGGTAAAGGAAGCATATGATGTGGGGCATGTGCTGACCTTGACCATGCTCTGCCTCATCAAGGAGACCAAAAATTAGTGTAATGTAGTAAAAGTCATGGCCAGGAGCCATGACCACCAGGAGGAGATTGTGGTCCCTGCGGCCAGACTCAAGTTGTCCTGCCAACTCATGCTCAGTTTGGATGACTTCCAGCTTCCACCACCTTCCATCTGAAGTCAGGTGCTGGCCCTGTGCCCATCCCTGGGCAACACCAGAAGCAATGACATTTCTGATAAAGAAGACAGTGAAGAAGGGAGTGAGGAGGAGGAAGCCGAGGTGTGCCCCTTCCTGCTTGCCAAGAAGTGAGGGGGCAGACCCTAGCCTCCTTGGGTGGGAAGACCTCCGAACTTCTATCCTGACCTTCTTTCCTCACCTACTTCAGATTGGAGGTCAGCATCTGAGGCTCAGGACTACACGTTTCATACTTTCCATAGTTTTAGATAAAAGTTGAAATCAAATGATGTAGGGGTTTTGTTTGTTTTTTTTTTTTGGAAAATAAACAACACAGCAAGATACAACTTCACAGTCACCAAAATGGTTATAATAAAAAAGATGGACAAGAACAAGTGTTGACGATGTGGAGAAACTGGACATTTTCTACATTAATAGAATGTAAAAGGGTGTAAGCTCTTTGGAAAAGAGTTTAGGTGTGCTTTCAATAATTAAATATACAGTTACCATATGACCCAGAAATTCTACTGTGAGATATGCTATCAAGAAAACAGAAAGCATATATCCACAAAAAACTTGGATGTGAATGTTCATAGAAGCCTTATTTATAACGTCAAAACTGGAAACAACCTGGGTGCCTGGGTGGCTAGTCAGTTGAGCATCCGATTCTCCATTTGGGCTCAGGTCATGATCCCAGGGTCGTCGGACTGAGCCCCACATTGGGCTTCATGCTGAACGTGGAGCCTGCTTAAGATTCTCTTTCTCAAAATAAGTCAGTCAGAAAAAGACAGATATCATATGTTTTCACCCATATATGGAAGTAGAGAAACTTAACAGAAGACCATGGGGGAAGGGAAAGAAAAAAATAGTTACAAACAGAGAGGGAGGCAATACAGAGAAAAAACCAAGGGTGGAAGGGGGTGGGGGTGGGAGGCGGGCAAAATGGGAGATGGGCAGTGAGGAGGGCACTTGTTGGGATGAACACTGGGCATTTTATGTAACTGATGAATCACAGGAATCTACTCCCGAAACCAAGAGCACACCGTATGCACTATATGTTAGCTAACTTGACAAAAAAATGATATAAAAAATTTTAAAAATCCAAAAATAAATCTAAAAAATAAAAAAGATTCTTTCTCCCGATGCCCCTCTCCTCATTTCTCTCTCTCTCTCTCTCTCTCTCTCTCTCTCTCTCTCTCACACACACACACACACACAAATGAAAAAAAATGGGAAAAATCTGAATATCCATCAACTGAAAAATGGATAAACAAAATGTGGCATAACCATACAATGTAATATTTTTTGGCCATAGAAAGGAACGAAGTACCGACACATGCTACAACAGGAATGAATCTTGAAAACGTTATGCTAACTGAAAGAAGCCAGACACAAAATGCCACACATATTGTATGATTCATAAAATCCACTGAATTTTATATTTTAAAATATTGAATTTTATGTTATGTGAATTACATCTCAATAAAGCTATCCGTTTTTAAAATACAAGTGAGATAATCTCCCAACTCTTAAGAACGTCACGGGTAAAATTGTCATTGCCGATGTTTAGAATTGAGCCTCTGTCTTGACTTCCGACTCAAAAAGTCAGTGCATTCAGGATAAACTCCTGTTACCCACCTGGAAGATGATTCTCCTGAACACCAGGGTAATGCCATGCCCCAATGTGCCAACTGTCTGCCCAACTGTGGGCATACACATAGTAGAGACTCAGAAATTCTTACTGAGCTAGATTGGTTTCTACCAAATTCCCTCAGCTTGTCTGTGGGAAACTCACCTGTGCTCTTCCAACTCCTGCAGCACCAAGATGGCAAGGTTCTCTCGGACACTTACTGGGTCCTGTCCTACCTCAGTGATGGCTGTAATGAACGTATTGGCCAAGTGGTAGACACGGGGGTCCTGCACAGGCTGGTCCAGCTTATGACCAGCTCGGAGTTCAATATCTTGACCCCTTCTCTTTGCAGGGAACATCGTCACAGGAACGGATCACCAGACCCAGGTGGCTACTGACACGGGCATCCCAAACGTGCTGCCTCAGCTCCTCATGTGCCCCAAGTCCTCCATCCAGAAGGAGGTGGCATGGGCCTTGAGCACCATGGCCGCAGAGCCCTGCCAGCACATCCAGCAGCTTGTGGCATGCTGCCTCCTTTGGTGGTTCTGCTAAAAACCTCAGCATTTCAAGTCCAGAAAGAGGCTAACTTCTCAACTGGAGGCACCATAGACCAGTTGATCCAGCTTGTCCCCTCTGGAGTCTTGGAGCCACTGGTGAATCTGCTTACCATCCAAGACCCCAAAATTGTTATCATCATCCTTGATGTTATCTCTCTCATCCTCAAGGCATTCCTCTAACATCCCGTCCCCTGCTGGATCACTCTGGTTCTAATTTGTTTTAAAGTTTATTTATGATTTTGGAGACAGAGAGAGACAGACCACAAGTGGAGGAGGGGCAGAAAGTAAGGGAGACACAGAATTCAAGGCAGGCTCCAGGCTCGGCGCTGTCAGCACAGAGCCCGACACGGGGCTCAAACTCATGAACCACAAGATCATGACCTGAGCTGAAGTTGAACACTAAACCAACTGAGCCACCCAGGCGCCCCTCTGGTTCTAGATACCAGTCTTATCTACCTGGATGATTAAGTACCTCAGAGATCTTTCTGTTTTCACTAACTGTCCTAGTGGATATGAGTCAGGCTTGTTCTAACTCAACCAAAGTCCATTTTCAGACCATGCTGAGTAAATCTTCTTTCAGCTACCTGTCATTGACCTCATACAGCTGGAGAGGCTGTATGAGAGCATAGCAGTTAAGAGTCCAAGCCCCCACAATATCCAATTTAGATAAATAGCAAAGGTAAGTCTCTCCTCTTTCTCTCCCAACCTTCTTTCTCTTTTTACCTCCACACTGCAGAAAGAATGATCTTTAAAAAATGTGAATCAGATCATGCCTCTTCCTTGCTTAACTGCTAACACAGATCGAATGCTTAATGTCAGGTGCACTGCTCAGCCATTTATGTCTATTGATGCATTAAATCTTCTCAACAATAAGTATTCTCCTTCTCACTTTATCGATGAGCAAGATGAGACATGAAAAGGTTAAGTTGCTTATCAAAGATAACACGCATTCATTAAGTGATTGGGCCGAGAAATGAACCCAGACAGCACGGTTCCAGAGTCCTTGATCTCAGCATTACACCATCCCCCCTCTCAGCTGTTCATCCCAACGGCAGTACAATGCTTACCATGGCTTTTCAAGGCCTACATGATCTATTCCCTGCTTTCTTCATCCTCTATCACTAGCCAGTATCTGAGCTCACCATGCCCCATCTGAGCTGGCTGTTAATTCCTGGTATGTTTCAAGCTCCACCTCTTCCCCAGAACCTTTGCACTTTCACTTGGCTCTGTCATGCATCTCCACCCCCTCCCCTCCTTCACATGTCTGGCTGTTTAAATATTACCGCGTCAGAGATCTTCCCTGATCTTCCTCTCTTAGAAATAACCCCCTCCAGCTTTCTCTCTCTCTTTTTGAAAAAATGTTTATGTATTCTTGAAAGAGAGACAGAGTACTAGTGGGAGAGAGGCAGAGAGACACAGAATTCGAAATAGACTCCAGGCTCTGAGCTGTCAGCACAGAGCCCAAGGCGGGGCTTGAACCCACAAACTGTGAGATCATGACCTGAGCTGAAGTTGGACGCTTAACTGACTAAGCCACCCAGGTGCCCCTCCCTCTCCAGCTCTTTATCCCCAGATGATTCTTGTATGACAGTAGCCACCTAAATTTTGTTCTGATCACTTTTCTCAATGTGTTTGCCAGACTATGAACCGCCTCCCCTACTGGGCTGTGGGATCTTGAAGACAAGAGTTATGTCTAATCGGTTCACCTGGCACCCATCTCTCTATCTGGCACAATGTCAGCACTTAATCAAAAGTGGCAGAGGACTTAACCCAAAACTCCATTATAGGACATATCAACTTATATTGCTATTATTCTGAACTTGTTAAAGCCGGGTTCTGTTTTGTTAGTTTGTACGCCCCTGTGTCCAGTATCCACACCAGAATGCTTTAATATATATTGAATAAGGAGAATGAATAAAGGAGTCAGCCATTAAGGACCAGGATTTGCCAAGAAAGGCTTTACGAAGAAGTATCCTTAAACGACTTACTTCAGTTGCCAAAAACATTTTTTCAAGCATAAAAGATATGCATTTTTAAGGCTCCTTATGAAGCAAACAGTTCTTGCTAAATAACATATCAATCATTCAAATGTAACTGAGAAAATACCATATGGATACTTGTATTGCAAAAAAAAAAAAAAGAAGCCATGGGTTTAAGTTATATATGAACCTACAGAAAGATTTGCCAAACACTTAAATAGTGACAAGGTGTTAATGTTGGTTTCCAAATCCCCAACAACGGTAGTTAGTGGGGATCAATTCTTTTTTAATTCAAACGAATGATGAATAAGAGAGATATGGATGAAATGAGCTGTTGTAGAGGCTGTTTTATTTCACTCACACTTAACCTATAATTTGTCATTCTTATCATACAGTGTTTCAGACAAATCTGTGAAACCAGAGTGCTGGATTAGAAGCCTAGCTTTATCATTTACCTGCTGTGTGACTTCAGGCAAATTATTCTCTACACTTGAGTTCCCTGGCTTATAAAATGGGGATAAATGACAGTGCCTGCCTCAGTGAATATAAAATGCTTCCCATGGTGCCTGGCATACAGACATTCTTTACTAAGTGTTACATATTGATAGTAGTGTTTTGGGTCATGTGGGGGAGAAAGCACTGGATTGCATATCAAGAGATCTGAGTTCTAGTCCCCATTCTTTTACTAACTAGTTGTAGGACTTCGGGCAAATCCCTTGGCAATTTTCTTTTTTTTAATTCTTTTTTTTAATTTTTTGCTTATTTTTGAGAGAGAGAGAGCCAGCGTGAGCAGAGGAGGCTCAGAGAGAGAGGGAGACACAGAATCCGAAGACGGGGTCCAGGCTCTGAGTTAGCTGTCAGCACAGAGCCCGATGCCAGGCTCGAAACCATGATCCGTGAGACCGTGACCTGAGCCGAAGTCAGACGCTTAACCAACTGAGTCACCCAGGCACCCCTCCCTTGGCCATTTTCTATCCCAGCTTCCCCTTTGATAAATGAGGGCATTTACGTGACAACTTGTCTCAGATATGTGCTGCTGGATGGTAAACCACCAAAACTTTGCTTCTTAAAATGACAATTCATTATTCTTATAACTCTGTGGGTTGGCTGGTATCAACTGGAAGGTTCTTTTGCTCTACGTAGTCTAACTGAGGTCACTCAAGTTGCTGCATTTTGTTGGGAGTTTGGCTGGGGCGGTAACATGTAAAGTGGCCTCTCTCCTTCTACGGTCTCTCTCGTGTCCTCTTTCCATCCCATAGCCTAGCCCACGTATCTTTACAATAATACTTCCAAGAAGAAGTTTTCCCATAGGGCAAGTTCCAATGTAGACTTTTATCCAGCCTCTGCGTCATCTGGCTTGCTAATGTTCTTTTGGCCAAAGCCGATCGGATGGGCAAACCTGAGTCTGTTTGGAAGAAGAGTACACAGGGTATGAATACTGTGAGGTGTGTGTGTTTCACTGGAGGCCATCAACCTCCCAGCTCCATGATTCCAGATTTTCCTCAGAAACCGCATACGCCAATATAATCATCTAGTGCTTGGTACCTGGATTTCTTTCCATGATCCTCCCTTATTTGTCATTTTGCTTCTTAACACACTCTTGTTTCAGGAACATGGCATGCTCATGGAAGCCATCGTACATTGAATTCCTTTGTCTTAAACAAGTACTGTAAACAAATCCACTTTTGTTGTAGTTCCCCTTAACTGTTAACTTGGCCCCTCATCTTCCTGGATCCAACATACTACTTGAACATGCTAAATGTTTGATCCCTTGAAATTCCAAGTACTATTCCCCACCCCACAAGAATGTCAGGACCTTTCCTTAGGCTTCCCTTAGTCTGTTCTCTTTCCTCATCTCTTTTTTCCTTTTGTGCATCCCTGGGAGGCACTTACATAAGGTTTGCAGCTTTGGTGCTCGGTGTTTATACAGGTCTGATCTTGATATTTTGTGGGGCTTTCCCTTTACATCCTACTGGGAACAAAACAAAAGGTGGCTGTCTTCACCTAACGTTCAAGGGCTTCTCCTGTGGCACGTGCCTCAGCAAATACTGATCATCTGCCTTTTGATGCCGGAAGGAGAAGTTCCAAATTTTCTGTCCATCTGGAGCCATCTAGAGGACGTGTAGGTTTAGGAAAACCCCCAGCGCCCCAACCCACAGCCCCGTGCACATTGGTGTCATTGCACCTGTTCTGTTCCTTGTCATCTACACACATTCTGAAAGGCAAAGCAACAACCCGCTGTTCATTAGAATAAGCTGTTTCACACTACCTTCAGGGACAAACCCTGTTGCTGATATAAAAACTTTATCCATGGGCTGGGTTTTTCATCTCAAAATACCCCACTCTCATCTCTGGGGGAGTCATTTCAGGTTGAAGTGGAAACCTAGCAACCATCTGGTTAATAGGATCAATGCAAGCAGCAGGAGGTCTGGCCAAGGTACAGAGTTTAGCATTTAGCAAAAATAAAGTGCTTGAAGTCTAGGCTTTCCACGAGGCTAAAAAAAAAAAAAAGCTTGCTTATTTTTATTTTTTAATGTTTTTTTAAATTTATAATAGTTTATTGTCAAATTGGTTTCCATATGAAACCCAGTGCTTCTCCCCACAAGTGCCCCCCTCCATGACCATCACCTCCTTCTCTCCCCCTCCCCCTCCCCCTCCAACCCTCAGTTCATTTTCAGTATTCAATAGTCACTCAGGTTTTGCGTCCCTCTCTCTCCCCAACTTTCTTTCCCCCTTCTCCTCCCCATGGTCCTCCATTAGGTTTCTCCTGTTAGACCTATGAGTGCAAACATATGGTATCTGTCCCCCGCCTGACTTATTTCACTTAGCATGACACCCTTGAGGTCCATCCACTTTGCTACAAATGACCAGATTTTCATTCTTTCTCATTGCCATGTAATACTCCATTGTATATATATACCACATCTTCTTGATCCATTCATCAGGTGATGGACATTTTAGGCTCTTTCCATGATATGGCTATTGTAGAAAGTGCCGCTATGAACATTGGAAAAATCTTGTTTAAAAAGCATGTCAGGGTTTGATTGGGTGACTCAGTAGGTTGAGCATCTGACTTCAGCTCAGGTCATGATCTCACAGTTCGTGGGTTCGAACCCCGCATCAGGCTCTGTGCTGACTGCTACCTCAGAGCCTGGAGCCTGCTTCAGATTCTGTGTCTTCCTCTCTCTCTGCCCCTCCCCTGCTTGTGCACTGTCTCTCTCTACCTC
>NC_043717.1:37734582-37759460 GCF_006229205.1 Suricata suricatta
TACATTTATTTCTTTTTTGAGAGACAGAGAGAGACAGAGCACGAGTGGGGGAGGGGCAGAGAGAGAGGGAGACACAGAATCTGAAGCAGGCTCCAGGCTCTGAGCAGTAACAACAGAGTCCAATGCGGGGCCCAAACCCACGAACTGTAAGATCATGACCTGAGTCCAAGTAGGCTGCTCAACCGACTGAACAACCCAGGCCCCCCCAAAATCACACAGATCTTATCTGATAATTGCTATTAACTATACTGTCATGCTTTCCTGATATTATCTAATAAGTCATTCATAACACATAGACTAGAGCTAGGGTGGTTCCTTCAAAAAAGCATCATGCCAGGAAGTTACTCATATGTCATATAGTCACAGTTTCAAGAAGCCACACCAGGTACACTGACAGAATTTTTGAAACTATGTATTTTATAAAGTAATATGGATCCATTAATGAAACATCAGCATTGAATGCAAATCACCTGACATGTGTGATCCTTTAAAAAAAATTTTTTAATGTTTATTTATTTTTGAGAAAGAGAGAGACAGAAACAGAGTCTGAACAGGGGAGAAGCAGAGAAAGAAGGAAACAGAACCCAAAGTAGGCTCCAGGCTCTGAGCTGTCAGCAGAGAGCCTGACAGGGGCCTTGAACTCACAAACTGTGAGATTATGACCTGAACTGAAGTCAGACACTTAACTGACTGGGCCACCCACGTGCCCCAAAGTGTGATCCTTTCTGGAGACATTAAAATACATGCCTGACATGACTTTGCTCACTTTTAACTTAAGTGCAAACATATCTGGGGTTAATGTAAGTGTGTTTTGAAAAGAACTCAACTACCAGTAAAAATCAAATGTTCCAAAAATTCTCCAGTTTATATAAATGATCCAAGAATATTATGCTGCCTATATGTATGTGTTTTTTAAGAAAATCATTTTTTAGAAAATGAATTTTAACATGAGAAACAGTAGTAAAAAGTTAAATACACTAAAATATATATTATTCATTGTGTCTGTTTCCAGCAGTCTTGTATAATGGAAAATTCTTCTCTTAAAAAGACTAAAATTTTGTGTAGGCACTGAAAATATGTGAGCGCATCTACAAGGGAATATTAACAGTGTTTGACTCTATGTAGAGAAACTGGGGATGGGGGTGGGGAGAGTAGGTTCACATTCTATATATTCACTATATGGTGGACTTTTCAACATTATCGTGCACTACTTCATCATAGAAAATTAGATGAAAAAAGGCAAACTTAGGTTTTTAATTTTATTTTATTAGCCTTATCCCTGGGTCACAAGTAGAATTAATAGGGTTAGAATTCATAGAATTCATGGCACTTTGGAGGTGGAGCGATCATCCGTCCCATGATATCAGGTATTTCTAAACTAGTGCAAAGTTTACACAGTTTGCCTAACACTAAACTCAACTATATTCCAACAGAGCTACGGAATTTGGGCAGCCATTGGAATTCACCTTGATGGAATCTGACCTACAGTTGAAGGTGTGTAGTATAGGTTTCCCTTTTGTTCCTTAGTGTCATTAAGTGCCAAGGTCATTCCTTCAAGCAATGGGTAGGATGGGCAGAGGAGGGCAAGGCTTAAGACACCAAAAGGGTTCCCTCCCAACTACCCCCTGATTTCTAAATACATTCCTTTACAGGTTTTGACTTTTGAATGAAGACACTGACATTTACTGAGATATACATGTCTCTGTGAGGGGTAAACAATAAAACCCAACACAAAGAAGAACTGAACCTGCTGATTCTTTCCTGGACATTGGGAAGAAAGCAGGTGAAAGGAGAAGAAAAATTAGGGATCCCATAGAGATGAAACGGTATACTGAGGAAAGCTTGGTCTTTCCACATCACTCTTCTGCCCATGGAATCTTATTGCCACGACATAAGCTTTAGACAGTTTTAAAGCTTTACATAAGCTTTAGAGAGTGAATTTGGGTGATGGCTTAAGCCTTTCTAAAACTGAGCAATGCCAGCAGTTCTTCAAGTTTGAAAATCCCAGTAGTTCCCTCCTTGTCATCTCTCTGCTGTCTCATCACCCTATTCCAGGGAGAGCATGACTTACTGGTTTGCTCTACACTTGTACGGGGACCCCTGAGCCCAAGGCTTTGCTTAGAAACAATGTTATCAATGTTGAGTATCACAGCCTAAGGAGAAAGAGGAACATTGAACCACTGGGAGGAGAGCTCTACAGACGTTCAGGATGCTATGGGACAGTATTGTGCGTTCATGTGTGTGCACTTGTGTGCACATCATCTCCTCATTAACTACTATTCATTATTCAGGGCTCCGGCCTGAATTGGGCCCCCAGCTCTGGGTAACCTTCCCTAACTACTCCCAGCATACTGACTGACTACACATCTCTCACAGTCATTTCAGCACTATACCATAAGTTTTATGTTTCTTACTTTCTTTGCTATGCCATGAAAATCTTCGTGGGTAGCGACTGTGTCTTCTATCATGGTATCTCCCAACAACCATGCCCAGCATACAGTAGGCGCATGATACATTTTCGGTGAAGGAAGGAAGTGAAGCCACTTAACTGCATTTTAACACAAAAACTATAAATGTCTCTCTCTATAGAACACAAATTTCAAAAGAATTATGAATGCATCCCTCCACCACTCCCAGCCCAGCAATGATTCTTATGAGCTCTCCATGGCTGTTGCTTGGGTGGGAGTGTCAGAAACAGCATTTGACAGCGGTCTCCTTCCATGTCTTCCAGGAAGAGAGAATTCTAAATGATGCTTAGTTAAGAATTCTCAGGTTTTTGCATGGGTATGAAGATTTGGAGTTTGTAGGGAGGAGTGTTGGACAGTGAGCTGAAAATAAGAGAAGAAGAAAATGAGAAGGAATGCAAAGGGCCAGCCATGCCGAGTGGGGAAAACCAAGACAAAAGTTAAGAGAATTAGCAGAGTCCCCGGGGCAAGCTTCTGTGTGGTTGGCTATCCCCATCTCAAGTCTGCACATGCCTCTGGAACTCCCTGAAGTCTTTTGAGAGGGAAATCCCCACCTACAGGTTCTGGATGAAATGTCCCTCCCAGCTTCTAGAAATGAGTCCCCTGGTTCTACTCTGACTCATTTCCTGGAAAAGTCATAACTGGTCTATCCTGACCTTCAGAAGCTGAAAGAGTGCAGATTCATCTTTCAAGTTCAAGAAGAATTTAGAGAAACCGTTCAGAAAAGCCTCAAAAACCAATTGCTCTGTCTTTTGCTTTATCAAAAACTTCATGAACATTTTTACCCGGTACTTTCTTTGGCATGTTCTCGGTGAATCAGCATGAAAACAAAGTGACTTAACTGCCAAGTTGAAATTTAATTCTGCAAAGGATGTTATTTCTAGTTTTGAAAAACTGTGCTCAGAACTTGAATCTAAAGTCATAACACACCCTTTCCGGCCTCATGCAAACTCATCCCCATAACCTGAAGCTTGCCATGATCTCTAGTTTTAATGGTGTTGTTATTACTTATATTTCTTTATTTGTCACAACAATTCCAGTCTTGTTTTCTACCTTGGCATTGGTAACAGTAGCTCACCTTTCAGGAAAAAAGTATATTTGTATTGTCCTCACCTGTGTATAATTACCCGGCAAGCAGAAAAACCAGTCTTGAGAATATGCCACCCATAATTCCTTCCTCTCTTATGCCAAGCTCTTGAGATTTTAACAGTTTAATTAGGAGAGGTTCTTTCCTCCAGTTCAGTAATGTCCTTTCAGGCTGCATGTGACTATGGCCTATGGATTCAAGCTCTGCACCATAGCAAGCTGAAAACTTGTGGATGGGCCCTCCCTAAAATAACTGCAATCAACCAAAAGAAGCAGAAAATCCCCCCATGCACAAGTTGGCGTGTTTTGCAGTGCCATGTTGCAGGAATACTCATGTGGGTTTGTGAGTAAATCTGGCCTAAGTACCTTAACATCCATAGACAAGCAAGTCTAACCCTTCCATCACAGGACGATATGTGAACCATGATGTTAATAAAGTCCACGGGTTATAATGAGTCCCGATCATCAACTGTCCCTTCAAAAGTTTTACTTCTTGCAACCACTTACATTTCATCTTTCACACAATGTATCTGTACTATAGACCCTGCAGACAATATATATGTAGCAGACTTACCAATTGCTTCAAAAGAAAGCGAATGAAGGGGTAGGTAGCAAAGAGATATAATTTAACTGGTGCAATAGAAATATATTGAATTCGGATTTGTGCTCAAGGCACTACGGAAACTGTGGACCAAGCAACTAATTTACCATCATGTGTAGAATGATCCATAGATGATGATGGGAGGCTCTGTTGGGTGGACGCTAAAATTCTCATTCCGTTCAAACCCTGCCCAAACTCTTGGGACAGTTAAATTCTTGTTGACAGGATGTTCTCATTAAGAAGGAAAAAGGGCATGACGTTCTGGGTTGGTCCCAACTTGCCCTCTCAAGTCAACCAATAAGAAACTATCCATAGACAAGACACCTTTGTGAAAATCTCAGAACCCAAGGGATGAGGCTGAAGCAGCCCTTTGGACCCCAGAGACTGAGAAGGACAGCATTAGAAGAGTAAGAGAAGTAGCTACACTCTGACCACATCACCCTTCCCCAGCCCAGCACAGTGCCACACCAAGAGGGCCTCCTGGACCTACAGATTCCCTAGTGGATACAAGAGAGGCAAAGGTGGACACCCAGCTCCACAGCATTAGGGGGAACTTCTCAGGAGGGCCAAGCGGGTAAATCTGCAGGGCTGGGTCAGACAAAAATGGAGAAGGAGATGGGGGTTTACAGTGATCAGCACTCATATCTTGGCAGATCACATTCCTCTTCCCAGCTGGGTCCAAGCCCAGCTAGTGGCTCCCGTGTTACCAGGGAGCACAGTGGGCAGTTCTGCCTGGTTCAGAGCTACATGGGTAGGAAAGCCAATTCGAAGCCCCAACAGTGGCCTGAAGTGTCACCTAACAAGAGAATCGGGGCAGCTGCAGAGCTCAGCTTGTAGCCCTGCTTGCACGGGAAATGATGCCAGCAGTGCAGCCCAGCAATGAAGAATGTACCCTCTGGCTCTGCATAACCAGAGAGCGTTAATAATGATACTGGACAGCCTCAGAACCTAGTCTACAGTACCACCCAGCCCGAGTCCAACCGGAGGAACCACCCTGCCAGGGAACACAGCAGGCCACCTCACCTGACAAGAGGTTGATTGCAGATCCCAGCTGGTTGGTGGCCCTACCTGCCCATGGAGCACAGTCAGCAGTGGTGCCTGGTCAGGAAGCCCAGTGGCCCCCTACTAGAACGTGGAGCCCAGCCAACTGCAAACCCGTTCAACAGCCCTCCCCCAGTCCTCAGAGCAAAGGCAGGGGCTTGTTGCCCAAATAGAGACCCCAAGAGTAAGCTCCACCTTTGCCAGGATGTCACCAATTAACCCATCTGGAACACCAAGCTGAAGCACTATGCCCGCCCACGTGAATCTGTAATGTTTATGGGAGGAGACCCCCTTTTCAGATGAATAGATACCAATGCAAAGAATCAAAGATCATGAAAAAAATCAGGGAAATGTGACATCACTCAAGGCACTAATGAAGCTCCAATAACAGACCATAAAGAAATAGAGATCTATAAACTGCCAAGGAATTCTGATAAGGAATTCAGACAAATAATTCAGAATAACCCCCTCAAAGAAGGTCAGCGAACCACAAGAATACACAGGCAGACCACAAAGTTAGGAAAACCATCCAGGAACATAGTGAGAAGTTCAACAAAGGAATAGAAACTATAAAAAAAAATCAAAGCGAAATCCAAGAGCTGAGGAATGCAATGACATAGCTGAAAAATTCAATAGAAACTGTCACAACCAAGAAGATATTCAACTGGACACCAAGTACGTGAAAAGGTGCTCAACATCAATCATCAACAGGGAAATACAAATCAAAACCACAATGAGACGTCACCTCACACCTGTTAGAATGGCTAGTATCAAACAGATATAACAAGCACTGGTGAGGATGTAGAGAAAAGGAACCCTCATGGACCGTTGGTGGGAATGCAAATGGGTGCAGCCACTGTGGAAAATAGTACGGAGGTTCCTCAAACAATTAAAATTAAAACTACACTATGATCCAGCAATTCCTCTTTTGGGGGTACATTTAAAAGAAATGAAATCACCATGTCAAAGAGATATCTGCAAACTCATATTCATAGCAGCATTATTTACAAAAGCCAAGACATGAAAACAAACTGAGTGTCAGTCAGTGGTTGAATATAAATATATGTATATATATATATATTCATTTAAAAAATTTTTTTAAACATTCATTTTTGAGAGACAGAGAAAGACAGAGTGTGACCGGGGGAGGGGCAGAAAGAAGGAAACATGGAATCCAAAACAGGCTTCAGGCTCTGAGCTGTCAGCACAGAGCCCGATGCGGGGCTCAAACTCACAAACTGCAAGATCATGACCTGAGCAGAAGTTGGACACTTAACTGACTGAGCCACCCAGGCACCCCTGTATATATGCTTTATATTTATATTCAGCCATAAAAAACTCATGAAATCTTGCCATCTGCAACAACATGGACGAAGCTTGAGGGCATCTTGCAACATAAATCAGACAGAGAAATAAATCAGAAATAAATCAGAGAGAGACCAATCCTGTGTGATCTCACGTATATGTGGAACCTAAAAGTACTTGAACCACTAGAAACAGAGAACAGATAGGTGGTTGACAGAGGCAAGGAGTGTAGAGTGGAGGAATGAGATGAAAGTAGTCAAATGGTACAAATGTCTAGTTGTAAGATGATTGAGCTCAAGGGATGTAATCGACAGCATGATGACTGTAGTTAATAATACTGTATTGTATATTTCAAAGTTGCTAATGAAGCATAATGTAAAAGTTCTCACCCCACACACACACACACACACACACACACACACACACACACATTGTAACTATGTGAGGTGAGGGATGTGTTAACTAACCTTATCATGGTAACCATTTTGCAATATATACATATATAAAATCACTACATTATACACCTTAAACTTACACAACTTTATATGTCAATTACATCTCGAGAAAACTGGAAAAAACAGGGAGACTCTAAATGATTGAAAAACAGGAGGGGACCCTAAATAATTGAAATGATTACTATCTCATCAAACATAAGGAGGTAGCCATTCTCCCATTTCTAGAGTCGATATTTACAATTTCTAATTTCCTGTCTGGGGCAGCTCAGCAACAGCCCAATGTAGAGCCACAACTTAGGATTGTGACTCCCATGACTCCTCCAAATTGGGGCACAATTAGCAAAATGTGTTCCCATAAATGACAGTTTCACTATTAAGTTCTAGGGAGAAACCAGGAGACACGTAAGACAGACTAGCATGGGGAAAATGGTTAAGTAGATTTTGCTAAAGTAAAATACATTGGTTATGACTTTGGGTGAAGAGGGTCAAAGTCAGAATGACTTGAATATTTTTAAGGGTTACTATTAGAATTCCCAATCTGACTAGCAGTCACAGTCTGTAGCAATTCGTGAATGGAGAAAAAATATGTAGACTTTAAATATTAGACTCAGGGGAATAATGTATTTGTCAGACTAAGCAAACACTCCAACTTTAACAATTCTAAATTTAGAACCAATCTTTAACTCTTAGAAGTCTGTGTCCAGTGCCTAATATTAGTGCCTAATAACAACTCCTTGATCTCAAGATGAATGGGGACAATGAAAGGATGGATTTTTTTTTGTCCTTTATATCCCAAACTTGAGTCAGCTATCAACTGGAGTTTGGCCATGATGCAAAACCATGGACTCGTGTTTCCCAGGTATATGGCTGTGACCTTGTGGGGCTATAAGGAGATGCAGGGAGTTTTGGAAAATAGAGCCACCAAGTTACCAATATATAAAACAGATGTAGGGAAGAATGAGAAAACAGGGTTCTACGAATGCCTTCCTTTCCTGCCCTAGAGCCCTCCTTTGGCCTGTACTCTTGTGTGGGTAGAAAAGCATTTCTACCTGGCTTCCCTTAGGAAATGAAGTTTGACCTGAGGTTTGAAATATGCAGAAGAAAACAATGCTTCAACAGTTTCATACAGGGCTGTGGGAAGGTCCTGTGTCAAAGATATTATGACACATTCAAGGAACAGAAATAAGGTTATTGTGGCTAAGCTAGGAGGAGTGAGGGCAGGGAGAGTATCCAAAAGTAGAGCTGAAGTGTCAGCTCACCCTTGAAAACTTTGCATTTTTTCTTGTCTATCTTTAGGCTCAGAACAATGAGTAGCCAATGCAGACTACCCAGAGAGGCACCACATACTCAGATTCTCATTTTGTGATTACTCTATAAGGATTATGGTGAATGTATTGGAGGCCGATGGACTGGATTCAAAGAGGCCTTTCAGGAGATTATTCTAATAGTCTAAACCGGAAAGGATTGTAGCTTGAACCAGGGTGGTACTAGGAGAGATCGATGGGAGTGGATGGGTAGAGGAGGGAAAATCAACAGAGCTTGTTCATGGATTGGCTATAAAGAGTAAGAGAGGGACACCTGGGTGGCTCAGTCGGTTACGCATCTGATTCTTGAGCTCAGCTCAGGTTTTGATCTCAGGGTCATGAGTTCAAACCCCACATCAGCCTCCACACCCAGCATGGAGCCTACTTAAAAAAAAAAAAAAACAGTAAGAGAGCTAGACGTGCCAAAGATGAGTCTCAAGTTCCTATCATGTCCAATTCAGTGAACCTACTGACTAAAGTAAGGGGTACTAAAAGAAGATCAGACATTGGAGGGAAAGCATAAAGTCCAACTTGGACCTGTTGAATTGGGGTGTCTCTGAAACGTGAAAAGAAAGATGTCGAGTAAGGTGTTGGATGCACTGGTCTGAATCTCAGAGGAGAGATTTGGGATGGGGTTATACCACTTTTAATAATCATCTGTGAGGGCACCTGGGTGGCTTCGTAGGTTGAGCATCCAGCTCTTGAGTTCAGCGCAGGACATGATCCCAGGGTCATGGGATGGAGCCCTGGGTCAGGCTCTATGCTGAGAGTGGAGCCTGCTTGAGATTATCTCTCTCTCTCCCTCCCTCTCTCTCTCTCCCTGTGCCCCTTCCCTGTATGTGCTCTCTTTCTCTCTCCAAAATAAAAATAAAAATAAAAATAAAAATACATGTTTAAAAAAATAACAATCATCCGTGGATGTGGATGAGTTTGCCTCATAGGAAGAGTTACAGAGAGAGAGAAGGAAAAAGGGCCTCAACCAAACTGAGTCTTGAGAAACTCTATTAATGGGCCTCTAGAGGAGGATGCACCTCCTACAGAGAAGAGGGAGAGAAATCATGGGTACATGACGTCAGGAAGAAAGAGTTTCAAGAATTAGCTAAAATTTAATAGTGTCAGAATTCAAAGAAGTGCCTGAATAAGGGAATCTATAAGGTGGAAACTTTAGGGAAATTTGGCCTGCTACCTGGCATGAAAATAGTATTATTGATCAAGAGAGTAGTTCATGGCCAGAATTCCAAGATATAAAAGTTGTACGTTAATCAGAATAGGTTGCCCTCAAATGAAATCGGCAGTTGTGGGTTTTGCTGTGGGTTCGTCTATGGTTTGTTGACAAGACATATGGGGATTAAGCCTGAGTTTTTTGGGTAGCTGTTTCAGGCAACGGCCTGCGGGGGGAGGGGTGGCCTAGGAGATTGTTAAGAAATGAGAAGTTACGGTTTTAGTTCACAGGGAGGATTGTTCTCTTGGTCCTCAGCCCATCCAGTGATCCTGACTGACTTAACAGGTGCTGGCTTCTTGCTACATTGCCTCTGCTCCATTTCTAAAATGATTCTTAACCTAAGACAAATTTATTACAACAAATTAGTGGCCAGGAAACCCTTGATTTGGTTAATTATAGACACATACATTTATTTTAGCTATAATCTCTCCTCTTTCACTTATAATTTTATATATTGGAGTTTTCTCCCTTTTTTTCTTAGTCTAGCTAAAGCTTTGTCAATTTTGTATAGGTTTTAAAAAACAGGGGCACCTGGGTGGTTCAGTAGGTTAAGCATCCAACTTTGGCTCAGGTCATGATCTCATACTTCATGAGTTCGAGCCCCATATGGGGCTCTGTGCTGACAGCTCAGAGCCTGGAGCCTGCTTTGGATTCTGTGCCTCCCTGTCTCTCTGCCCCTCCCCTGCTCACGTTCTGTGTCTATCTCAAAAATAAATAAACATAAAAATTTTTTAAAAAACAGCACTTCATCTTGTTAATCTTTTTTTTTTTTTAATTGTCCGTCTGATCTTTATTTCATTTATTTCTGCTCTGGTCTTTGTTATTTCCTACCTTCTGCTAACTTTGGGCTTAGTTTGTTCTTTTTCTAGTTTCTTGAAGTGTAATATTAGGTTATTGATTTGAGATCTTTCCTTTTTCCTAATATAGGTGTTTATCACTATAACTTTCTTTCTTAGAACTGTTTTTGCTACATCCTGTAAATTTTGGCATGCTCTGTTTCCGTGATCATTTCTTTCAAGATTTTTTTTATTCTCTTTTTGATTTCTTCTCTGAGCCATTGGCTGTGTAGGACCATGTTGTTTACTTTCCACCTCTTTATCAGATATCTTGTTCTGCTCCTGCTAGTTATTTCTAGTTTTATATTATTGTGGTCAGAAAAGATACTTGGCATGATTTTAATCTTCTTAAATTCACTAAGACTTATTTTGTGATATAACATGACCTATCCTGGAGAATACTGCATGCGTGCTTCTGAGAAGAATGTCTATTTGTTGCTGTTAGATGGAATGTTTGTGTAGGCCTATTAGGTCTGTCTGGTTTAAAGTATAGTTCAAGTCCAACATTTCTGCATTGCTTTTTTCTCTGAATGATTCAGAAATGGATGCAACAATTCATCCATTGTTGAAAGTGGGATACTGAAGTCCAATACTATTATTGTATTACTGTCTATTTCTCCCTTCGGATATGTAAATAAATGTGTTCTTAGAACAGAAGTGAGTCTCTTGTTGGCACAATATAGCCGCGTTTTGTCTTTTGTTTGGAGAATTTACTCCATTTACATACACTTAAAGTAATTATTGATAGGTCAGGACTTATTAATGCCATCTTATTCATTATTCCCTGGTTGCTTTTCAGTTCCCTTTTTCTTTTCTTCCTCTCTTCATGTCTTCTTTTGTGAATGGACTTTTTTGTAGTGATATGCTTTAGTTCCCTTCTCTTTATCTTCCGTGTGTCTACTGTAGGCTTTTTCTCTGGTTCCCGTGCAACTTACATAACACTGTTTATAGATATAATGGTTTATTTTAAGCTGATAACAACTTAACCTGGATCACTCTACCCTTTGACTCTCCACTTTTTTATGTTTTGGATGTCACCCTTCACACCTTTATATATTGTTTCTCCATTAACAAATTATTGTAAAGAGCAATTCGTTCTTGAATACAATTTTTTTCTGGGATCCTACTAAATTTTTAACAAATTTTAATAAACTAGGTTTTTGATAGAGACAATAATATAACTTTTAAAAATAACGGTTTACTATTTTTTTTTGAGTCCTTACATCTTTAATTTATTTCCTTATTGTGCACATTATGACAATTCTAAATATAGAACTTCTGATAACAGAGTCCATTGTCTTGTTCCTGCCCTTTAAGGATATGGTTTTAATGTTCTTACATTATGTGTGAATCTTGCTCTAAATTTTTTCAGATGCCCTTTATTGGATTAGTAGAACTTCTTAATATTCTTAGTTTAATAATCTTTCAGTCAGAATTTTTAAAAGGCTCATTAAACAAATTTGTGTGTATTCAGATGAGTATAAAATTTTAATTTACTCTGTCAAAGTGAATATTTTATTAGATTTTCTCTTTAATCCAACTTTCCATCGCTGGGATAAGCCCAATATTGTCATGATATACATTACTTTGCAGTGTTCTATTTGATAGTCTTTTATTAATATTGTACATATTACATTAATCATTGAGATAGCTCTATGATTCTCCTTTCTCATACTGTCAAAGTTGGGTTTCGATATCCAGCTTATGCTGGTGTCATAAAAAGAGTTGGGAAATTCCTCTCTGGAATCGGTTATAGAAATGTGTTTGTTCTTTGTAGGTTCTTTGTATGTGTCCTCTTTTTGAAAGTAGTTTTTAAAGTAGTATTTTAGGCATTTAATTTCCTCTTGAGTTAATTTCATATTTTCTAGGAATTTGAACAATTTACCTGAAATTTTAATGTATGGACAAAGTTCTCTTTAATACCTGTATCCTTTGTCATTCTTTTTTAAAATTTTTATTTAAGTTATTTACTTTGAAAGAGAGAGAGAGAGACCAAGGGAGGGGCAGAGAGAGAGAGAGGGAGAGAGAGAATTCCAAGCAGGGTCCCACACTGTCAGCACAGAGCCTGATGTGGGACTTGAACTCAGAAACCTTGAGATCATGACCTGAGCTGAGATCAAGAGTCAGATGCTTAACTGACTGAGCCACCAGGAGCAAAAAAAGTATTTTTGCTTTTTTTTTTTTTCTTGACCAATCTTACCATAAGTGTGCACATAGATTAGTCTTTTCATATTGAATGCTGAAAATGAACTGAGAGTTGAAGGGAAAGGGGGAGGGGGGAAAAGAAGTGGTGGTGATGGAGGAGGGCACTTGTGGGGAAGAGCAATGGGTGTTGTATGGAAATCAATTTGACAATAAAATATTTTAAAAATAAATTTAAAAAAAGAATTCACTATTCGTTTTATAAACCCTCTATTAAGTTGGATGCTTATCCCTTTAATTTTTTTCTTTTCTTTTTTTTTTCAGCTTAAGCATTTAAGGCTATGTTTTTCTCTCCAGAAGCCAAAAGTTTTAGTTTGTAGTTCATTTTATAGTTTTTAAAGTATACTTTTGAAAATTAAAATCCAAAAGGGCTCTTGGGTGAGAAGTTTAAGAAACCAGTGTACGAAAAGTTAAGAAGATGAAGAGACATAAGGAAAAAGAGGGTGAGAGCCAGTGGAGAGAAAGAGCACCGTGTCCTCTGTGATTTCACAACCCTCCACAGCCTTTAAGATCTGCAGCAAAGTTGCCTACCTCTAGGTAATCTTAGTGGTGAGATGATTTTTTGTGAACCCAGGTAAAGAAGCCAACCAATCTTTTCACTTTCGATCATGCGGAAAGCAGTGAGAAACATTTGGAATTACGGCTCAGGAGCAATTAAAAATCTTGAGTTTTGAAAAGGCTGTGGACTTGGGTTCCATGCCAAATTAGCCAAACAGTGATTAGTGTTATGGAGAAACTCTGCGGTTTTCAACGTAATAGTATGAGGGGAGACCTATGTTAGATCAGCCCTTAAGAGTTTGTTCATCCTTCCTTGAAATTTCTTCCACTCTAAAATATGCAGGTCTCGTTAGCCATACAGAGTAGAATGATAATAGATGGCACAGAGAGGGGTAAAAATAGTACTTTTATTCATGTTCTACTGAATAAGAGTCAAAGAAAAGAAGTATGAGCAGCACCGTCTTCAATTCTTTTTTTTGTTTCCACAAACTCTGGACCCTGCTCTGCCAGAGATCTTAATACCCAGGGGAACTATACACCCACTGGAAGACAGAATGTTTAAAAATTTAAAAATACATTATACACTTTAACTTTTTCTAAGCTTATTTATTTATTTTGAGAGGGAGAGAGAAAGAGAGCACGCATGTATTTGTGAGCAGGAAAGGACCAGAGAGAGAGAGAACCCCAAGCAGACTCTGCACTGTAAGCACAGAGCCTAATGTGGGCCTTGATCCCACAAACCATGAGATGGTGAGCTGAGCTAAAATCAAGGATCAGGAGTCCCTGGGTGGCTCAGTCGGTTAAGCTTCCAACTTTGGCTCAGGTCATGATCTCATGGTCATAATCTCATGGTTCATGGGTTTGAGTCCCTCATTGGACTCTTTTATGTCAGCACAGAGCCTGCTTCAGATCCTCTGCCATCCTCTCTCTCTGCCCCTACCCATCCCTCACACTCACGCTCTTTCTTTCCCAAAAATTAAAAAAAAAAAAAGCAAAAAAAGAGTCAGATGCTTAACCCACTAAACCACTGAGGCACCCTTGCATTGTAACTTTTTATTTCAGAGGTAAGAACTGTTTTTTGTGGTTTGAGTTAGCTTAACAAATGGAGGCTTTTTGTTCATGAGTAAATATATCATTTGCCCACAGATAGTTGAGTGGTTTTAAAAAAAAAGTGCCAAATTTAATAGAATCGCACACACAGAAAGGATGATGGGCACCCCCTGGTGATCATAATTTAACAGAGTCTAACATTTTACTAATGTATTTGAGTGGATATCGTTTCAATTAACTATCACCCCATGCCAACACTAACAAAAGTTAGTGGCTTAAAGGAACAATTATTTTATTAGTGCTTATGGTTTCTGCGTGATAGGAATTTAGAGAAGAGCTGGGAAAGAGCTAATTGGAATGGTTCTGGCTCTCGATTTCTCATGTGGTTGCAGTCAATGACTGAATTTGAAAAAGCAGAGCATTGAAGCTAATGACTGTTCTGGTGTCTCTCATTCTTCATGGAGTCTCTGAGCCTCTCCACGTAGTGCCTTTACATGGGCTAGTTCAGATTTCTTTGTAACTATCAGACTGCTTAATGGTTGTAGAAAGCTTCAAGAGCAAATATTTCAGCAGTGCCTGAGTGGCTCATTCGGTTAAGCATCCACCTTTGGCTCAGGTCATGATCTCACAGTTTGGCGTTTCAGTCCCATGTCGGGCTGCACTGACAGCTTGGAGCTTAAAGCCTATTCAGACTCTGTCTCCCTTTCTCTCTGCCCCTCTCCTGCTTGCTCTCTGTTTCTCTCCGTCCTTCTTTCTCTCTCAAAAATAATAAACATTAAAAAAAGAGCAAATAATCCAGCTCACAAGGTAGAAACTGAATTGTCTTTTATGACCTAGCCTTGAGCGTCACATAACATTAATTCTGTCATACCCTGTTGGTCAACCCAGTCACAAAATCCCACCCATTTTTAATGGGTGAGAATAAAGATCCAACCTCTCAATGTGGTGAGAGTCAAAAAATTTGCAGACATATTTAAAAGTCACTGCAAATATGCCAAAAAGTTGAGGAGGACAATTTACAATCCTCATGTAGAATGACTGAGTGCTGGTCAATCTTAAAACAAACCTTCTTTCTCCCAGGTATTCACCCCACAAATATACACATTTTCAGTGATTTAGGTATCCAGAATCTTGACTTTTTTCCTGTCATCACCTTTATTGTCTTTCAACATTAGGATCCACATAAGAATAGGGTCAGTCATGGGCATGTAGGCCACATGATGGAAGTCCTTTGGAGGACAAAAAGGAAGGGAACTCATATTAGTGAACATTTCATGCCAAATATCAAGGTAAACTTCATATTTGTATTTATCTCACCAAACCTGTCCGGGGATCTATTGCTGCATATTGAATTAGCCTGCACCTTAGTTAGTGTCACAAAACAGCAACTGTATTCATCTCACAAACTTTGGGGCTAGGAATTCAGACACAGCGCCATGGGGCTGTCTCATCTTTGCTTCACAATAACTAAGGTCTTAGCTAGTAGATTGAATGGCTGGAGAAAGTGGTCATGACTCTGCCTGTTGGCTGAATTCCTTGATTCTTCTCCACATGACATTCGCTAGAGCTGGGATGTCTAAGATGACTTCAGTATTTACATGTCTGATGCCTGTTCTTGGTTAGCTGGCATCACTGGATTCGTCTAGGTATCTTTCTACAGACAGCTTCTCCCCATGGTTAGCTTACGCTTTCCCACAGCACAGTAATCTGGGCCAGACTCAGGCAGGTTCAAAACTCCTTCCACTTTATGTTGTGGCCGCTATGCAATCTATCAATTAGCGTTTCCCCATATTTGTTCCTCAGAAAGCTCTGCTTCCAACAAGCCACGGTTTGAAGTAGTTGGTGAAACATTGCATAACATATTTCTTTTTGGAGACTCAAAAAGCTCATTAATATATAAAAGTCACTGAGATGTCTGTTTAGCTTTCCCAAGCTTGTTTGACCAAGGAAACTCTTTTTTAAATATAAGACTTATTAACATCAGCCCATGGAATATACTTTCACAGATGTTGTATTAAATAGTGCAGAGAGAATGATCTATTGTTGATGTTATAAAATGTAACATTATAGGCAGAATCTGATTTTAATGAGTACCACTGAACTGTCATAATTACATAACAAGCCTATTTTCATGATCGGATTAACCATCCAGGTTTAAATCGCTCTGCTGATGTGTGTATAGTAAATTTTCATGAAAGAGAAATCTTGTGTGATCAGGGTCCCTAAGTCCTCGTCACTCAAACAGTGAAGAATGTGTTGATGTAATTTCTGCCTATTTAAAAAATTTGGGTGCTTATATTTTTAATGCTTACAGAATGTTCAATTTTATTAGTAAAATATTATACATATCAAATTTACTTTTATTATATTGAAGAGAATATTTGTTATATTGAAGAGAATTTTCTCAACTGTACATACATATATATGTATGTATATATATGTATGTAGCTAGTCTACATTCAGAGAACCTCAATCAATCTCTTTGGTACTTTCTATATGCCAAGCCCTGTTTTGATAATATATCTATGTCTATATCTATCTATCTATCTACTTATCTATCTATGACAACACACCGCTAGTTTTCATTATTGGGAACATTATTTGGGAGAGATGGGCCTTGCATATCGCAGACAATACTATCGCCAAAAAAGGCTATGTAATAAAATGGAAAATAAAATAAAATCTCAAGTCAAATGCCTCCAACAGCCAAAAGATGCCATGGAAAGGCAGGAAATAGAATCGCTAAGCTACTGAAGCAGCTTTCATAGACAGAGGAATGGAACTTGACTCATCTCCGTGGATGCCACAGAATTTGAATGGCCAGAGAGAAGAAACAAGCACCGGGTAGGCAAAGAATGATCAAAGGCAAGGTAGTGAATCCCATTTCCCTCCGGACTCGGCAGTCCTTGCATACATTGCTTCTGTTCTTTGTCCTTCCTTTCTGTCTCAACCTGCCCCTGCTTGTTTGTCCCTTCATGGCTAATCAAAGCTCTGTCTGGCAGCTGTGCTCCTCCACCACCCAGTCCCAGTCATCCAGAGCCAGTTCAAGTACCTGACTCTCCATTAAACAAAGCTTCCCAACAATTGTGATCCTTTTTTTTTTTTAGAACTAGCTAGTAGTTTGGCACTACCAAGTCAAAACAATGCCTGAGTGTGCAACGGGGCAGCAAAATCTGATGGATCCATTATTGAGACTGATGAATGAGCCCATTGAAGTAGTAAAGATTGATGTAAATGCTTTCTCTGGGCACAGCTGAATGTGAAAGAATAAAATTTAGAGCTAGGGAAAAGTATGACCCACTATGGTTGATTGATTAGACCATTGAAGACCATTGGAGGTGCTCTAAAAGGGAAGTCGCTGGGCAAAAGTAGGGTTTTGTGAGGATTATTGTCACAGTAGAGAGGTATAGAATTAACTGAAGGAAGGGGAGACTGTAGACAGGGAGGTTCAGTGAGGAGGTAATTGAAGCTCACAAGCTAAGTGGCGAGAGCTGGTTTGATATGTGAGGAGTAGACATAAAAAAGAGAAGATAAATCTGTTGTATTTCAAAGAAAGATTTGCAGAATTTGGTAACAGAGTGACCGTAAGGGGCAACTTTGACTTTCTCATTTCTAAAGTGAAGGAGTTAACATAGATGCTTAAGTTGACTTCAAGCTATATAAAATCTATGGGTGCAGGATACTCAAGGGGCAGGAAAAAATTGGAAACAGACATGCTCTTGTCTTATAACTCAGGCTGCTATACCTGACCACAGACTGGGTGGTTTAAATAACAGACATTTATTTTCTCACAGTTTCGGAGGATGGGAAGTCCAAGATCGAGGTGCTGGCAGATCAGTTCCTATGAAAGCCCCTTCCTGGCTTGCTGAAAGCTGCCTTCTTGCAATGTCCTTTCATGGGGGAAGGAGAAAGAACTGGATCTCTGATCTCCTGGAAAGGCATGAATCCCATCATGAGAGGCCCACCCTCATGTCCTCAACTAAACCTAATGACCTCCCAAAGGCCCCACCTTCTAATGCCATCACACCAGGGGCCATCAACATATGTATTTGGAGGGGACACAAACATTTTGTCCATAACACTTTCCCTTTCTGAACATTCTGCTGTTGAATTCAACCATACTCCCAAACACCAGCATTATTAAACTATGACTATGTTTGTGGATACGTTTGTGCACATCATAATTATTTTTATTGTGGAACTATTCTTTCATCATGCATGCATACCCATCACTAATCTTAATTAACCATCTCCCCTTTTGATACTTTTAAGCTAGCTTTTTAGCTGTTGTCCTCTGAATTTATGTGTGGGTGTATGTAGCTTGGTTGAATGTACCATAGGAACCAACTAACAATGTTTTAAACACAACAACTATTTCTTTCCCACATAAAAGTGTGATGATAAGCTCTCTAGAACTGATACAGCAGGTCTACAGGTGTCAGAGATGGAGGTCCCTTTAGTCCTTTGACCCTCTCTAATACATGGCTCTAACTCACCCTTAACACATGGCTCCCTTTGTTAAAACCCTCTCATCATTAGAGATGGTTCTAGAGCTCCAGCAGTCTAGGCATCAGAAAGGAAGGAAAGGGGAAGAGGGGAAAAGACACATTTCCCCATTAAATCAGCACCCCTTATTGGCTGCCCCTATCTATACCAGATGATGGCAGTTAGCCAGACACATTGTTGCGTCCATTAATACAGGGTTCTGGTAGGTAAGAAGAAGGCACAAATGGATATTATCTCTGCCATAATATGCCTAGTAATCAACAATATAGTCTTCTGAGTATTGGATTCTAAACCTCACTGGATTATTTTATAACAGCAAAGGAACATGAACATATTGTCTAAATTTTGTTATTGGCATCAAAATAAGTTATTCTGGGGGCACCTGGGTGGCTCAGTCAGTTGAGCATCCGACTTCAATTCAAGTCATGATCTCACAGCTTATGAGTTCACGGCCTGCATTGGGATCTGTGCTTACAGCTCAGAGACTGGAGTCTGCTTTGAATTTTGGCTCTTCTTCTCTCTCTCTCTCTTCCCCCTCCCCCAGCTTGTGCATGCTTTCTCTCCCTGTCTCAAAAGTCAATAAATAAGCATTAAAAAAAATAAGATATTCTGTATGTATGTGTATGCAAGATAACATTTTCTTCACACTTAGTTAAAATTTCCTTCAACTACAGAAAGCTGCCTGTTTGTAAAGTTCACCTTTAGGGATAAGGAAATGATACCATTGAGCTACTGTCTACTAAGCCTGTATTTTGAATTTTTGTATTTTGAGGTGAAAGAATGGGCTTTCTCCAATTCATCCCACACTCTAACTTGGCCTCTCTATTTGCCAGTGGCCTTCTACAGTAAGGGGAATGGCTAGGGTTAGAGGTCCAGGAAACTGATGCTAACATTCCCTATGGAATGGGAAATGCCTGAAATCAATCCTGCCATGACATCTGGTATTCAGATTTGCTCTGAATGCAGTTTCTCTGTTTTTATTTAACACCACTTCCCATCAGTTCAGGTGACACAAGTGGGTTTGATCCTCTGTCTTACTCTGGGCTTCTCTTAATTCAGGCTGTGAAACAAGACTTGGGTGTAGGTGGTTAATTTGGGAGATGGTTCCAGAAGCACACGTGAGAGAGGGGAGGAAGTGAGACCAGAAGACAGGAAAGTCAATAAAAGGTGTGCTAATGAGTAGTTTTCTAAATCCCACTGTGACCCTCAGAGGAATTGTGTCAAACATGCGTCATGTGTCAATTGTTCCATGGAGGACAAGGAAGGCTGTAGCATTTATCTGTTAGCTCCCATCCCTCAGCAGTTGGAGGTTGCCCTTGGGGGTGTGGCATGTTTAACATTTTTGGTTTGCCTTACTGGAAGGCTGAGCAAGCCTTCAGGCAAAAACAAACAAACAAACAAACAAAAAAACAAAAGGCTCAGGAATTTGAGGTTGAAAAACTGCAGCTACCAGTGAACTAGAGGTAGACTGAGGGAAAAGGCATTAACAGAGTCTGTGACTTGTCCCCTGAGACTCTATCTTCAAGGGTAGTTACAAGATACAGGCCTGACCAATCAGAGTGTCACCTTCTGTGACCACGGTGATTGGATCAAATATGGGCACGTGATAGGGCACGTCACCTTACGAACACAAAGCCACCCCATCCCAACCTCTCTTTCTTTCCTCTGCCGTTATCTTTCCTTTTCTATTACTGATTGATTGCTGAGTAAGACAAATTGCCACACATGCAGCAGCTTAAATATCACTTTATGTAGGTTGGTCAGGAATCCAAGCATAGCTTAGCTGAGTCCTCTGTCAGGCTAGGATCAAGGTGTTGATTGGGGCTCAGTTATTATTCAGGGGCTCAACTGGAAATAGATCTGCTTTTAAGTTCACTCAAGCTGATGTCCGAGTTCATTCCCTTTTGGTTGTAGACCTGAAGGCTTTGGTTCTTGCTGGCTGTCAGCTGGAGGCTGCCCTTGACTCCCAGAGACATCCCACCATTCTTGAAGGCCATGTTGCTTTCTCCTTAGGCCCCCGAACACCATGGGAGCTTGCTTCTCCAAATTCAGAAATGGAGGAAGAGAGTGAGTCCACTAGCAAGATGGAATTGTATATAAGCAAATATAATCAAAGAAATCGCATTCCATCACCTTCGCTAGAGTTCTATTAGTTAGAGGTAAGTCTCAGGTCCTGCCTATCTTCAGGGGAAGGGGGTTATAGAAAGGTGTGAATCCTAGAAGGTCGGGATCATAGGAACCACCGTAAAGCCTATCTGGCAACCTTTCTAAAGTTCTCAGTCCTACCATGATTAGAAAGGCCACCACTCCTTCTGAGGCAGGTTTCTTGCTTCTGCCTACAGTGTGATGATCTTATAAGTCCTCTCTCTAAAGACATGCAAAACCTCACATATTTAATCTGTCATAGAGCACTCTCTCTAATAGAGCTGTTGGTAAATTGGGATTTGCCTCAATTGCTTCGGACATCACATCTCTCTAAGTGAATCCCAATACGGAATTAACCTTTTTGGCAATCATGTCACACCGCTGATTTAAATTATATGAAACCCAACTAATCCATCTATGTCACCTTTCATTATGAGCTACTGTTAAGTCAAATCTGTTCCTTCTTGCACTTTTGGATCTCAGTAAATTACATTACATTTGTTCTTACTAAATTTCATTTTGCTGATTTTTTTGGACACAGTTTTAAAAAAACATGTTATACGTTTTTGGTTTTGGCTATCTTTCAAACTCTACGTCATCTGCAGATTTGACAAATGTGTCTTATATGTATTCAGCTAGGTATTTGACTTAAAATGCTAAAAAAGGCAAAGGTAAGTGGAGTCTGAAGGGCTGTCACCATGATGGAAACTAATAATGTCATGCATGTAATGCTGTTCCCAATGATCCCACCTAGTTCTTTGTCTTTAAATTGATTGATTGAGAGAGAGAGAGAGAGGGAGAGAGAGAGAGAGAGAGAGAGAGAGAGAGAGAGAGAGAGAGAGAGAGAGAGAGAAACATGAGGGAGAGGGACAGAGGGAGAGAAAGAGAGAATCCCAAGAAGGGACTGTCAGCACAGAGCCCAATGTGAAGCTCGATCTCATGAACCGTGAGATCATGACCTGAGTCAAAACCAAGAGTCAGTCACTCAACCGACTGAGCCACCCAGGCACCCCAATCCCAGCTAGGTTCTTAGTGGTCACCACTTCCTTTTCTTTTCTTTTTTTTTTTTTTTTTACCACTTCCTTTTCTAAAGACTCCAAAACCATCTATTTGGTAATCCTTCTAAAATTTGGTTGAGGTACAATATCAAGGCTACTGGTATATAGTTTCTGGAATCTAAATTTCTCTTCCTTTTGTAAATTGGGATTCTATGACAGTGAACTTCAGGATACCGCTTTAAGACCAAGAACTCATTTCTTCAACTTCTGGGAGTTAGGTTATTGACAACTTAGAGCTGCATCCCTCTCTGGGCATTGCCTCTCTGCTAAGGAAAGCCACCTCTCCTAAGGTCACCTCCCACTCCTGAGGGTTGAGGGGGTAGTTAATCTCATATTTGTCAATGGGTGGAAGTGAGTTCATAAAGACCTGGTTCTCTTGCCTCGAGGTAAGACAAGCCTGCAAGGCCCTCCCAACTTCAGAGCCCATCTTGGGATCAAGCCAGGTCTTTTGTTGTAACTGAATTTTCATTCAGTTTATCTCTCTGTCCTATTCTGCTTCCCCTATTTCTTCACCCATGTTGCTCCTGAAGGCACACCCTAATGTGAGTCTCTGACTTAGAGTCTGTTTCCCAGGGAACCAGACTTGAGGTCCCATCTCCATTCTTCAGGAGCATCTCACACCCTTTTTCAGTGTCCAGGGTATAATTTAAATCCATTTTATTGGGTAAGAGCTCTTTATATATCTCTAATGCTCTTGCACTTTTGTCCCTCAGTATATTGTTGACTATATATTTGGGAGGTTGAAGCTCCTTTTTCTCAATTGTGAAGGCAAAAAAAAAAAAAAAAGTTGAGGCATTTTGCTTTTATCCTGTGACCTGCTCCCTTCCTTGAACCTCTTTTGTGTATCACTAAATGAGCTCTTTTTGTGTTCTTTGTGTTTTCCGCATGCCTTAACTCACTCTGAAACTTGGCCCTTCTGGCACCGTTCGCACTCCCCTCGTGCTTTGCAGAGCTCAATAGAGATTGTCGGTGGACATACAGACCACCTGCTCAGGGCACCTGCTTGGTAATTCAGAGGTGAAGTCTGTGCTTTGATACAGAAAAAGGCTGTCTCCATTTTATCACTGTCTCCTTTTTAACTTCTGGCCCATATACAAAAAGGTTCTTTTTCCTCCATCCCCAAAACTCACCCTGCCCAAGCCCTGCTTTGGGGAGCAGTTTTCCTACAACCAATGCCTTTGAATACACTTTTTGTGCCACATTGTTTCAGGTTATAAGAAGCCAGCCTAAGCAGTGTTAATCCATTTTGATGTTTTCCAGCCAAAGATCTAATTGAGTTGATTTCTATGACATTTTAGAGCAACCCACTCAATACCAAAATTTTAAAATCTTTCATTTGCGCCTTTGTTCTTTGCTACCACCTAAACATAACTCAGCACACAGAGTATTTTTCTTTTAGGGAAAAAAATAACAGCCTTCTGAGAACAGGGGAATGGAGCTGCTCGCTTCTCTGAAGTCCCAAGGAAAACAGAAGAATGATGGCTGGTAGAAAAATAGCCATATTTATGTCATCCTAAGACATGAAGTTATCCAGGCACATGCAAGCATCATATTCCATGGATATAAAGTTTAAGTCATTTCCAGTTAAAGGGGAAATCATTGGTGTTCTCTCAACTTCAACAGGTCTGCTCAAGTTTTCCCACTCACTACTACATTCTCAGCACATATCAAACTCTGACTGAAAAGGCTTTCTAATGTGGTGGATATAAAACGAAGTGTACTTGTGGTGGGTTGAGGTCTTTGATCACTGGGATTGAGCACGGAGCCAAATTGAGCGCAAGGGGTAATGAGCAAAAGAATGGGAATGGCTTTTGAGATCTTCAGTCAAAAAGTGCTCAAAGAAACTTCTAAGATATGTGCAAAGGAAAATATAAAGTAGGATAGAAGCATCATGCACTGACTGCCCAAAGGAAGCAGACAGAATTAGCCTGATTTCATGTTTTATCTAGTTACTGTGGGTGTGTAATGAAAGATTTCCAAAGTGAATAGTGTAGATGGAAACCGTGTTTGCCCACGGGAGGGGTACCCATCCCTGATCTCTGGTCCTGAATTCTGACTCCAAGACTTTTTAGCTGTGTGACCTCTGGCAAATTGCCTAACTTCTTCGGTCTCAGTTTGTTTATCCATAGAAAGGGAATAATAATGATATTTAATTCTAAGATTGTTGTAAGGATTAAATGAGATACAGCATTAGAGGAACTTAGCACAGTGTCTGGTTATAAACTAAACATTCAATGAATTTTAGCGCTGATTACAGTTATGATATTACAACATAGCATTAATGTTGATGACTTTTCATATGTGATCCCCCTGATTGGATCCTGCCTTATGATGAGTTAAGGATCCACAGAGGGAGTGGGTTTCCCTGAGAGTGGGCATTGAGATCACCAAGTTAGGGGAGAGAGAATGCCTGTAAAAGTGTGTACGATCTTGTGAGTTTTGTAGGCCTATTGACATTTTTGTGGGCCTGGACACTTTTCAATTCTTTCCACTAAATTGTGGTGGTGAATGTAGCTGGCTGCCGGCTCTCCTTGGCCGCATCACCTTAATTATGATTGAGACAAAGGTCTGACTCTTAATGAGAACACAGCCTCATCAAGACTGCAGAGCCCTGCCCACAAATCTGGGGCACTTTCTATTTCATGGGGAACTTATTTTTGTCAGAAGTTTCCCAGCCTTGGAATATGAAGGCTGATATTCTGATTCTCTTCTTTCTTGAAGGAAAATGGAAGAAAAAAAGAAACTGTAATTTGGCCATCAGGTCTCTTTATAGACTTGACCTTCAGGGATGGTGCCCCTCCCATGGACAGAAGATGCCTTCATGTACTTCAGAGGCCTGGGACTCAGATGCTTACAGCAGCCCAGAAATAAGTGAAATAGACCAGAAAACCTGTAGGGCTTGTGATGACAGAAGAGCTTGGATCTTACCAGAAGGCAGCTCCAGGAGATTGCTGTCACCTAAGAATATGGATGCGGTGATGTTAGGTCCTTCAACTTTTCAGGAAAAGGTAAAAATGTAGCTTTCTGTGTTGAATTCCCTAGTTTTTAAATGTTGGCAGACATCACCTGACGAATGGATCAAGAAGATGTGATATATATATATA
>NC_043717.1:37759560-37777076 GCF_006229205.1 Suricata suricatta
TATAGAGAGAGAGAGAGAGAGAGAGAGAGAATGGAATATTACATGGCAATAAGAAAGAATGAAATATGGCCATTTGTAGCAAAGTGGATGGACCTCGAGGGCGTCATGTTAAGCAAAATAAGTCAAGTGGAGAGGGACAGATACCGTATGTTTGCACTCATAGGTCTAACAGGAGAACAGGAGAAACCTAATGGGGGACCATGGGGAGGGGAAGGGGGAAAGAGAGTTGGGGAGAGGGACGCAAAACCTGACTATTGAATACTGAAAACGAACTGAGGGTTGAAGGCGGAGGGGGAGGGGGCAGGGAGGTGGTGGTAATGAAGGAGGGCACTTGTGGGGAAGAGCACTGGGTGTTATATGGAAACCAATTTGACAATAAACTATTAAAAAATAAAATAAATAAATGTTGACAAATATCCAAGTTCTTTTAAAACACCATGTGGGTCAAACAAAATATTTGCCAGCCATGGACCAAGGATTGCTAGATTGGGACCCTTCTCTACATGGTACAACTTTAGTTTCCTGGAGAGCTTTCTTCTGACCACGAACATGGACCCTACCTTATGCTACTCCACCAGAGATCCAACAGAGTCCTTCCCAGCTCTAAGACCTCTCTTTCAAGATGCAAAGTCACCTATTCTGACCACTGTCTTTTAGTTTTGCTGATTGTTTCCTTTACTGTGTAGAAATTTTTTTATCATTTTTGCTTTTATTTCCCTTGCTTCTGAAGACATGTCAAGTAAGAAGTTGCTGTGGCCGAGGTCAAAGAGGTTGATGCCTGTTTTCTCCGTTTTGATGGTTTCTTGTCTCACAGTTTGGTCTTTCATCCATTTTGAGTTTATTTTTGTGTGTGGTGTAAGAAAGTGGTCCAGGTTCATTTTTCTGCATGTCGCTGTCCAGTTTTCCCAACACCACTTGCTGAAGAGACTGTCTTTATTCCATTGGATAGTCCTTCCTACTTTGTCAAAGAGTAGTTGGCTATACATCTGTGGGTCCATTTCTGGGTTCTCTACTCTATTCTATTGATCTATGTGTCTGATTTTGTGCCAGTGCCATACTGTCTTGATGATGACAGATGTGTAATACAGCTTAAAGTCCAGAATTATGATGCCTCCAGCTTTGGTTTTCTTTTTAAACATTACTTTGCTTCTTTGGAGTCTGTTCTGGTTCCATACACATTTTAGGATTGTTTGTTATAGCTGTGGGAAGAATGCTGGTGTTATTTTTATAGGAATTGCATTGAATGTGTAGATTGCTTTGGGTAGTATTGACATTTAAACAATATTTGTTCTTCCAATCCATGAGCATGGAATGCTTTTCCATTTTTTTATGTCTTCTTATATTTCTTTCATAAGCTTTCTATAGTTTTCAATATACAGATCTTTTACCTCTTTGGTTAGGTGTACTCCTAGGTATCTTATAGTTTTTGGTGCAGTTGTAAATGGGATCGATTTCTTGACATCTCTTTCTGCTGCTTCATTAATAAGAGACTCTTAAATACAGAGAACAAACTGAGGTTGGCTGGAGGGGAGGTGGGTGGGGAGATGGGCTAAATGGGTGATGGACATTAAGGAGGGCACTTTAAGGGATGAGCACTGGGTGTCATATGTAAGAGATGAATCACTGGATTTTACTTCTGAAGCCACAGAACATACTACACTGTATGTTACTAACTTGGAATTAAATTTTTTAAAAAGATGCAAAGTCACCCCTGTGAGGAGCACATGGAGAACCCATCATGCACTGGCTGCTTAGATTACACTAGCTCATTGCATCCACCTAGGGAATGAGAAAAGGGGAAGTTGTACAGGTAGGTGTGGATAGGGTAGTCCAGTGAAATGAACACCCCACATTCTTTGATACTCACTAGTCGTCATAACCTCGGTTTTCCTTACTTGTGGAAGGGGGTTACTGATGAATGGGATTGCGTTGAGAATCAAGTAACGTGAAACATACCAAATGTCTGGCCCAGAACAGATTGTCCTTAAATAAAAGCTTGACCTGGAGGAAAGAAAGCAAGCTGTTCTGGAACTCAGAGTCAGTTCTGAAGTGGTGAGGGTGGGGGTGGCCACCCATGAACCTCTCAGAAGAGGGGTAGAAAAGGTGGGAAGGCAGGAGGAACCATATCATTCTTTGGCCAGTAACCCTGCTAGTACAGAGGGGATGATGTATTAAAGGAGAAACAAACACTATGACAATAACCCACAAATGCAACTTATTATACTGACTTGCATCCTAAGCTTACACTCGTCTAATCCATCTTTCCAATATTTTGGGCCACTATGGACTCAGCTTTCTGGATTTCGTTGTTCAAATCAATGTTCCATGCCCGCATTTTTTGCTTCTACAACACATAAGTAAATTGTCAGCCAAATGCTTTGCTTTATGGAAAAAAACAAAACCAACAAAACCTCTTATGCTTTATGCTGTGCAGAACTCAAGAGAACTTTTAGAGAAGAGCCTTTGATCAGAAGGAAACCAACTTGAGGTGTGTACAGCAGGGACAAAAGTGGAGGGTTGAGGAAGGATTGGGAGATGAACATAAAACTCCATCAGTAAGACGACAAAGGAAAATGACAAGTGAATTGAGTGTTTTAGAATCACATGTCAGCAGCTTCACTTTGTGAAAGTGCTCCCGTGCAATAACACAAATGTCACTGAAAAAAGGAAGAGAAATGCTGTATCATGTACCAACAACAGACTTTCAGACCCTAGCTTCTAACCCATGCCATTGCGTAGCCATTCCAATGACAAGGACTGCAGCGTTGTTTGGGGAGTTCATAAAGGAAGAAACTGGGTTTTAGCCGGAAGCAGATTACAGGAGACATGTTTCCCAGTTGAATATTGAAGTTTCCAACACCTCTATACACATCAATACGAGTGCACATGCACACACTTATTCATGCATATGGCCAAAGTGCTTTGACTTCATGTTACTATATTTGACAAATCAAAGAAGCTTACAAATCTCCATATTTTGTGTTTTTCTGTGGTTGGCCTATTGTCTGAGGCAAAAGATTAGTCAGGATGTTAACCAGGGGTCCAGATGTGACTTTTCAGAAAAACACATTCCTTAGCTTGGCTTCTGTATGTCTT
Source organism: Suricata suricatta (assembly GCF_006229205.1). Lineage (NCBI taxonomy): Eukaryota > Metazoa > Chordata > Mammalia > Carnivora > Herpestidae > Suricata > Suricata suricatta. The sequence goes on from NC_043717.1 coordinate 37,762,657, forward strand.
AGTTGCCAAGATCCACTCTTCTCAACTGCACTCAACTCGGCCTCCCTAAACAGCCCCCCTCCCCTGTCTTATCTCAAATGGCCACCATGGTAGTTGGCTTTAGTATTAGAACAGAAAGAAGGAAAAGGAATACATATTCAGCTCCACAACAAGCTGGAGAAAATATGTCAAATGCATCCCACTGCCATATGTCAACTTCTTTCCATATCTAAGGCATCTCTGCAGAAAATATTATTCTAATGAATTCTCATCACTGCATTTGTACAAGGGTGGCCATAAGTCCTGAGGTTGGGGTCACTGGTAGAACAGGTATTGTGTTCAGGTTGATTGTATAGGATCTTGGAAAAACTGTACACACACGCAAGGGATTACTTTGGTAACTTTGTTTTGTTTTGTTTGGAAAGGTCAATATACGAAAACAAATACAGGCTGACCCTTTAAGAAACCCAATTTAATCCGGGACAAAACCCAGGAATCTGCATTTTGTAACAAGCTACCCAGATGACTCTGATACAAAGAGTTCCCTGACCGCACTTTGGGAACCATGGCTCTGTGTCACCTATGCCAGCAGTTCTTAATGGAGCCTGGGGACGCCTGGGTGTCTCAGTCGGTGAAGTGTCCAACTTCGGCCCTGGTCATGATCTCACAGTTTGTGAGTTCGAGCCCCGCATTGGGCTCTGTGCTGACAGCTCGGAGCCTGGACACTTCTTCAGATTCTGTGTCTCCTGCTCTCTCTGCCCATCCCCAGCTCACACTTGCTCTCCCTCTCTCTGTCAAAAATAAATAAAAACTTTATAAAAATTGAATTTTTGGAACCAAAAATTCCTTTACAGTCTCAAAAAATTATTTAGGATCCCAATGAGCTTTGGCTTATGTGGGTTATATTGTTGCCTCTTACCATATGAAAAATTAGAACTGAGAAATATCTTAAATATCTATTTACAAATCATTTTTGAAATAACAACAATAACCTTCTTACAATTTAATATAAGTAAAATATTTTCATGAAAAATAACTTTTTTTCCCAAACCAAGAAAATTAAGTGAGAAGAGTGGCATTATTTTGTGTTTTCAAATCGCTTTATTATCTGGCTTATTAAAGACAGATGGGTTCTCATATTGCCTTCTGCACTCTGGCTGTTGCAGCATGTTGTTTTGATAGAAGTATATATATGAACAAAATCCAACTTACACAGACATGTAGTTGGAAAAGGGAGGGAGTATTTTAATAGCTGTTTTAGATGCTTGTGGATATTATTCTTTGATACTACACCAAAATGCAACAAATGGTAGTTCTTTAGTTTTTGTTTCTTTTTTATTTTATTTTTAATGTCCATTTTTGAGAGAGAAAGAGAGCAGGAGAAGGTCAGAGAGAGAGGGAGACACAGAATCTGAAGCAGGCTCCAGGCTCTGAGCTGTCCGCACAGAGCCCGACATAGGGCTCGAACCCAGAAACCGTGAGATCACAACCTAAGCCAAAGTCGGAAACTTAACTGACTGAGCCACCCAGGCTCCCAAATGATAGTTCTTTAAAGGTGAGTTGCAACATGGAATCTGAGACCATCTCAGTGAGCTTTTCATTCTCTATTACGTTAAAATCCGTTGCTATGTCTTGCACGTGGAATACATTTTTCATTCACACATAATTTTAGAACACTACAAATTGGTCATTTAGAAAATCTTGGTTCACCAAGTTATGCAGATATTCCAAATGTTGACACATTTCATTACACAAAAAATTTTAAAATCATATTTATTAATATTAACAGTAATCTCAACAGCACACGTCTTTAACTTTGGGGAAGCTGGCAAGCACATGGTGAGGATATAAGTTTTCCAAAATTTTAATTTTCTCTTGCGAGTTAGAATCTTATCTTTGCCAACAAATACCGTCAGTTGTTTTCTTTGAAATTAAGACTCACTTTGTTCATTGTCAGAAAAAAGTATTCTGCCAAATACCCAAGTTCGAATAACCATGATTTGTCTATCGGTTATTTGTTCAAATGAAAATGCTCCTCCGTGAAAAAAGCAGCTAGCTCAGCTCATGACTCAACTGTACAACTACTTTTTCTTCAGACAACTATCACACGTTAGTGTGTAGAAGTATTTTATGCATGTTTCTCACTTTGTCACACAGAATATTAAAATGTTTAAAAGAAGGCACAGGTTTAGCATTTTCCAATAAATATATTGATTCAAGTTCATGTTTGAGAATCCTGAAGCACTGGGTGCTCCTGATAGTTCTGGTCAGATGGAAGTCAGGTGTCCACTGGGGGTTAAGACATCAACATACGAGTTTGCAGGAATACAGGGAAGGGAGACACAATTCAACTTATGAGAGAACTACTCTTGGGTTGCTGCTTATGGATAGAATTTGAAAATTCACTTCAACAGAAACTCTCTAGATGACCAGTGGCCCATCTTACTTTCAAGTTTTTTTAATGTTTTTATTTATTATTGAGACAGAGAGAAACAGAGCATGAGTAGGGGAGCAGAGGAAGAGGGAGACACGGAATCGGAAGCAGGCTCCAGGCTCTGAGCTGTCAGTACAGAGCCCGATGCAGGGCTCCAACCCACAAACTATGACATCATGACCTGAGCCAAAGTCGGATGCCCAACCGACTGAGCCACCCAGGCACCCCATACTTTTGAATAAATTATCAAAGTCCTGGGGAAACACTGCAAATGGCAACAGCAAAAACCACGCACCAATAAAGAACATTTCCCTACAACAATGACCAAATCTAGTAGACACAAAATTCAAATCTGGTGGGTCTCGGTATGATCCATTGTTTTCCACAAAATTCATGCTAAGGAATTGATGCAGTCTCTAAAAGATGTGGTGGATGTATGGAGTGTGTATACCTACTAGAGTGAATGTCAAAATCATCTTTTTCTTTCTAGAAGGGCAGTAACTTGCTCTAGAAATACCCTGTAGTTGGGGGCACAATGAGATATGACAAAGGAATGACATGATGGTGTTGGGCTCGAGATCCAAGACTATTGTCTCAACTCACCTGGTCTGTTCATCCTTTCAAGGACCTCAGAAGGTAGAAACAAACATTTGCAAAGTGAGACTAAGTAAAACTTGATTACTAACGAGGATTTTGCTTCCAACCCCAAATGTGAAGGAAGCTCTGATAATAGGCTGGATTCCACTGGTGGCTCATTTACCCAAGAAAGTTAGCTTCAATGTTCCAGAACTAAAGCATCCTAAAGGCCCACTTTGCATCTTTTTCCTAAGTTTAAAAGTCATTGCTTCACTGGGACAAAAAGCCATCCCGTATACCAATGTTTATAGCAGCATTACTGACGATAGCCAAAGGGTAGAAATGACTCAGATGCACATGAATGGATGAATGGATATACAACATGTGGTGGTCTATACACGCATGGAATGTCATGCAGCCTTAAGAAGGAATAAAATTGTGACACATGTTAAAATGTGGATGAGCCTTGATGACATCATCCTACGTGAATCACCTAGACACAAAAAGTACTGTATGATCCACCTATATGAGGTATCTAGAATAGTCAAACCCAGAGACGTGGAAATATTTTGTACAGAGGATCCTTTCATCTAAATGCAAACATTTTGGGGATGATGCAAGCACATTATCTAATGAAGTCAACATGACGAATAAATGGACAGTTACATCTGGGCAACACAGCTATGAATAAAACCACACTTGACTCTCGGTGTTGTTGTTTTGCCTGCTAGTTTATTTTTCAGTCTTATTTTGTTTCCAAAGTACTTTTTCCTTTACCCCCTACTTCCTTATATTTCCATTTCTTCTCCATCTCTAATTTTTCTTTCATTTGGCTCCCTTCTTTGATCATTTTGTTTTACACCTTTTGCTGCTATTTCTTTGATCTTCTCACCTATACTTGCTCCTGTCTGCCTCAATCTTCCCTTTCCCTGCCCCACTGGACATGGAGCTCCTACCCCAGATGGGTTTTGTGGAAAGAAGCCTCTACTTGGTCTGTCTTTTGCTTCCATCCATACCCCTCAGGAATAACAGTGATGCAGGGAGACGTGCGATAAGGTCCAGGCACCTCAAACCTGGTAGTATAGAGGGCCTCTCAAGAGGAAAAATGGACACAGTCTATTTTTAGAGACTGACAAGCTGTTAACAGCTCCAGTAAAAAAGGTTGACTCAGATGAGATTTTTTCCCTCCCACCATAAATTAGAACTACAATTCAGCATGGGGCTTTACAAGCACATTTGAGTATAATATCCTTGAGGGCAGAGACTTCCCACCCATCTTGCACATAGTTTACCAATATGAAAGTCAAGGTTAATCAGATAGAACTTCATAATTGGCATGATTGCTTTTAACTGGCTCAACTAATTTAATCATCTGCAGTCAAAATAAGATATTTTCTGGACAGACAAGGCAGAATTTCAGAGCATTGGCTCTGGAGCCCCATGCCTTGGGTTTGCATCCTAGAACTATCCTCCCTAACCGTATGGACATGAGTGAATTGTTTGAGTGCTAAAATATTTCCATTTTTTATAATATAAGGGTCTTTTAAATGTTAGGATTGTTTTCTTCCAACCACCAACTCAATAAAACAGGCTGAGGGTTTATTTGACATTGGATTGATGTGAGGCTCATTGTATTTGAGCAGTGTCAGAAGTGAAATGGGGTCTGTTTACAAGTCTCTGGGCTATAAGGAAGGACAAAACAAGACTTTCTTATCTGTACAGTGAATAGACAGCATATCCTAGGAGTTCAGAGAACATATGGTTACGTCCATACTGAGGGCTCAGAGATAATCTTCATGTGATTTTTCCAAGGGCCCATTGCAAGAATCCAAGGTCCAGACATGTGATGCTGGGGGGAAAACATTCCGTTTTGAGTAAAAGCATCAAAGTAAGGAATGGGTGTCATATACAGAGAACATCGCATGTGTGAAGACAAGCCCTAGAGAGCAATGTAGAAAAGGCAGGTGGATGCCAGATTAAAGACAGCTTGAGTGACAGGCTGAAGAACCATTCCTCAGCACGCATTTCCTAAGCACCATTAGATCTGACAGTGTCTCCTTCTTTCTATTTTCAGTGAAGTGCAAAAGTCATGTCTGCAGCCCTCTCCCTTCCCAGGAAACCTCCTGCTTTCCATTTCCCAGACCAGTAGACATCCCTCCCTCCATACACTCACACCTTTCCAGCTTTGAGCAGTGAAGACTTGCCTTCCAGTCCATAGGCCACAGAGAAACAAGCTTGGCACTAGTAGCTGGAATTTGTTTTTGCTACCAGTAAGCTCCCCAGCAGAACCAGGGAGAGCTTATGGGTGTCTGTGTCACCCCCAACTCCAACCTCCACCTTAATTCCCAAAGTCAGCAGATTTCTCCTGACTCTACAATGTGGTGGCTCAGCCTTTGTGATCTCGCTACTGCCGGTATGCTCTCTGGGTCTCTGCTAGTACTGGAACCAACTCCAAACTTTACCCACTTGTTCACACTGCCAGGATCCTTTCCTCAAAAAACAATATCCAGATCCCCTATCTTTAGGTTCACATCCACTGACTATCTCCATTTTTTAAAATGCTTTCTTAAGTTTATTTATTTCTTTTGAGAGAGACAGAGACAGTGTGAGTAGGGGAGGGACAGAGAGAATTCCAAACAGGCTCTGCGCTGACAGCCCATTGCGGGGCTTGAACTCATGAAACCCTGAGATCATGACATGAGCTGAAACCAAGAATTGAATGCTTAACTGACTGAGCTACCCAAGTACCCTTGAATATCTCCATTTCTGAGATCCCGTAACTGGCTGCTCCAGTTATCTATTGCTACTTAACAAATGACTCCAGACTAAGTGGCCTTAAACAACAATTTATTGTTATATCTCATGCTGGGTCAAGAATCTGTCTCCCCTTCTCACATGAATTCTCCATGGAGCTAGCCTGGGCTTCCTCACAGCATGGCAACCTCAGGGTGGTCAAATTTCTTAAATGATGTCATGGGGCTTCAAGAGGAAGGAAGCAAAAACAAAACAAAACAAAACAAAACACCAGTCCTCTTAAAGGCTAGATCTGGAGGTGATAGAGAGCATCACCTCTGGCATTTTCTATTACTCAAAGCAATCATAGTTCAGCCAAGATTCAGCAGAGGGAACACAGACCTCACCTTTCCATAAAGGAAATTTGTAGCCATGTTTAATCCAGCATATCAGATTGACAGCAGGAATCTTCTCTCTAGAAAGCTTCTTATTGCTGTATATGTCTCCTTTCATTCACCCTTTCTCTCTTGTAGGGCAGACGTCCAAATGCTTCAAAAATCCAACCACCTGCATCAGCCTTGACCTTGCCATTTCCCCTCTGTTATGGGTTGAATTGTGTCTTCCAATAAAGATATGTTGAACTCCTAACTCCTAATACCTCAGAATGTAACCTTATTTGAAAATTAGGTCTTTAGAGATGTTGAATGTAGGTCCTAATCCAATATTACTAGTGTCCTCATAAACAGGGGAAATTTGGACACAGAGACAGACATGCATAATGTAAAGAGACAAAGGGAGAAGATAGCCATTCTACAAGCCAAGGAATGTCTGCGGTGACCAGAAGCTGGGAGAAAAACTTGGGACAGATTCTTTCTTAGAGCCTTCAAAGGGACCATTGCCCTGCCAATACCTCTATTTCAGAGTTCTGGATTCCAGAAGTATGAGACAATAAATTTTTTCTATTCTGAACAACCTAGTTTGTGGTACTTTATAATGGCAGCTCTAGAAAACTAATTCCCTCTAACATGAAAAAAACAGACTACAGCATTTCTATGGGTGTTTCTATAGTCAGACAAATTTCTTCTGCAATGGCCAAGCCCATCCTAGGAATCTACCCACTTTTCCTCTTGTAGCCTTTAGCACCCTTTCCAACTGAACCTGGAGAACATTAAAGAGACATGCAGTATCTTCAGCACACATTAGCCCATTTAATTCCCATAACTACTCTCTAAATCAGTGTGTCTTAATCTGTCAAGTTGCTATGATAAAACAGCACTGACTGGGTAGCTTATAAACAACAGAGATTTACACCTCACGGTTCTGGAGACTGGGTAGTCTAAGATCAAGGCTCCAGTGTGGTCACATTTCTGATGAGACCTTTCTTTCTATTTCACAGCAAACTACTTTTTGCTGTGTCTTCACACGGAAGGCGCTAGGGATCTCTTTTGGGTCTCTTCTATAAGGCACTACTCTTGGGACACCAGACTGGCTTAGTCAGTAGAGCATGCAGCTCTTGATCTCACGGTTGTAAGTTTGAGCCCCACATCCGGTGTAGAGATTACTTAAAAATTAAATCTTTAAGGGCTCCTGGGTGGCTCAGTCGGTTAAGCATCCGGCTTCGGCTCAGGTCATGATCTCACAGTTCGTGAGTTCAAGCCCGTGTCAGGCTCTGTGCTGACGGCTCAGAGCCTGGAACCTGTCTTTAGATTCTGTGTCTCCCTCTCTCTCTGACCCCTGCTCGTGCTGTCTCTCTCTGTCTCTCAAAAATAAATAAAAAACATAAACAAAAAAATAAAATTGCTTCCATTTTACAGAAAAGGAAATTGAGTTCCAGAGGTTATAGAATCTATCCAAGATCATGCAGTCATGAGCTGCTGTAGCTTCCACTATGACAGCATGGCAGCCTCCCTCTGAAACTGGACTCTTTTTAAGTGGGAAGGTGGGTTTGTTTTTGTTGATGTTGTTTGTTTTTTTTAATTTTTTATAATGTATTTATTTTTGAGACAAAGTGAGTCAGAGCAAGAGAGGAGAAGGGGCAGAGAGAGAGAGGGAGACACAGAATCCAAAGCAGCCTCGAGGCTCTGAGCTCTCAGCACAGAACCCGATGTGGGGCTCGAACCCATGAACCAACCGCAAGATCATGACCCGAGCTGAAGTCAGATGCTCAACCAACTGAGCCACCCAGTCGCCCCACATTTGTTTTTGTTTTAGAGAGAGAAAGCACACAAGTGGGGTTGAAGAGCACAGGGGGAGAGGGAATCTTAAGCAGGCTCTATGCTCAGTGCAGAGCCCGATGAAGGCTTCATCCCACAACCCTCGGATCATGACCTGAACTGAAATGAAGAGTCAGATGCTCAAATGACTGAGCCACCCAAGTGCCCCAGTGAGAAGGTGTCTTGAGTGTAGACCTTAGTATTTATCTCACTCAGTGCATGTCTTTTTCCAAAGGCAGTCCATTTGTCTAAGATATTATAATCATTCCTTTTCCTAGACATATCGCCATTAACAAAACTAAAAGTTTCTAATAAAATTAAGTTACAATTGTTGCTTCAAAAGTTATGGGTGCCAGTTAAGGACATTTTAAACATTCCATGCAAATCAAAGTAAGAAACTGTTAGCAGACCCTTCTTGAACAACTATTGAGTAGTAAGTGCTTCAGGGTACAGGGTTGAGTAAGACACGGTGACCACTTGTCCTGAGGTAGTCACAGAAACTAGTAATAAACACATATGTGATCTCATATCTCACAAGATATGTGACCTCACTTCTACACAGTGAGGCTAGGTAGACTGTTCACCTGAAATAGCAGGTGACTTCTTCAACTCATCAGCAGTTTTACTCTGATGTCAGCACAGTCTCATTTCTAAAATATTCCCGTGCCATGTCTCCCCATTTTTTTTTCATCCTATGAGATCAGATTTCTAACTTTAGGCTCTGTGACTCTTACAGGCTCCCCACCCTTCCTTCTCTTCTTCCTCCTTCCAAAGACAAAGCCTCCATCTGTCAGGCTGGCCTACAACTCTTTCCCAGATGCAAAAAGCTTGTCTTGCTCCTTAAAATGCCATCTTCCATTCACTGTGTTAAAGAACAAAATTTGAACTAATGCTTCATTCCTTTGGCTTAAGCCAAACTTGCAACCTTCTGTGTACATATATATGTGCACATATGTGTGTCTGGATGTCCACATACATGCCTATATGTCTTAGCTCTACTCTCTGAGAGTATCTAGAAACACTGACACGTCAGCAACAATGAATATGGCTGGTGTCTTATCTTGTTTTCTAAATACTGTTCTCCATTAAAAAGAACCAGGTTCCTTGGAGAAATGTGTGATTCCAGGGCTGGGGCATAGAAAGCAGAAGATGATCCTGAAATATCTTGTGATGCCATAAAATAAGGAAGTGCTCAAAGAATCACGGGGACTTCACAGAACCCAGCTTGGAGGAGCCCCAACTGATAAAATCTTGGATAATTTGAGATTAAAATAAATAATTACAGTAATATTATCATCAAACAAATATGATAAAATCTTATGAATGTCTACTGATATAAATAAACAGGGGAAAGAGGAAAGCTTTTCCTTAGGCTAGAATGTCAACTAATAAATGTCAACAGATGCTAAATCTCATGAGTAGAAATTGGATGAAGAACATATTTATGTAGTTTCAAAGAATCTCCCCACAGCACTTATTAATTATCATGGGGAAATAATAATTATATAATGGAGAAGCCCAGCAGACACCCCTTTAAACAAAGGGTCAAATTTAACATCGCCAATTTGTGACAAAATAACATGTACCTTCTGCTACGATGTGCTGGGAACACACAACCTCACTTCTGTGGTGGTCCTGTCAGAGGATTGGATCATGTGGGAACACCAGACAGAGCCAAATGGAGGGAGAGTCTACAAAATAACTATTTTGTACTCTGCAAAAATGCTAAGGCCAAAAGACACAAGGAAATGCTGACAGATTGTTCCCGTTTAAGGGAGCTTGGGGTTACATGACAACCAAATGCGATGCATGATTCTGAATCAAATTTTGGATTAAGAAAGACAAAATAGCTATAAAGCACATTGGGACAATTGTGAAATTTGAATGCAGAGCGGGGATTAGACAATAGCCCTGTATCAGCATTAAATTTCCCGATTCTGATTGCTGTGCCATGGATATGTAAGAAAATGTCTGTGTTCTTAGGAAATGCACACTGAAGTATTTGGAAAGGGGGCTTGATGTCACCAACTTATTCTCAAATGTTTCCCAAAAAATAACAAATAAGAAGAGAGAGAGAGAGAAGGAGGAGGAGGAGGAGGAGGAGGAGGAGGAGGAGGAGGAGGAAGAGGAAAAAAAGAAAGCAAATGAGGCAGAATGTAAACAACTGGTGAACCCAAGTATAGGCTATATTGTTGCAACTTTCCTGTAACTTTGAAGTTATCAAAATATTAAAATACAAAAGTAAATCATAACTTTTTTAAGGCAAGCTTTTTGGCAAAGCTACCACGAGAGGCTTATTAGTCATATATTCCTCAATGTGGGTGAGGTTGTAAGTTCCGCAGCTGAGAAAGAGTTCTGATAAGCTGAACAGGGGAGAGAAGGCTTGAGGACGCTGGCAGTCCTGGAGGAAAAAGGAAAGCCACTGCGAAAAAGGAATATCTAGAGCACAAATCAGATGCTGGGGGTGGCCAGGCTTCCTGTTACCATCACTTCGCTATTCCAGTCTTACTCACCTCCTCCATCCCTGACACTCAAAGCAGATGGCATCACTCAGAGAAAGAACATGGATCAATTCTACACATGGTGTTTTGAGCTAGATGACTCTTATTTCTGCTCAGTGTTTATGTCTCTTCCCCCCCCCAACATCTTTCTTGACTCCAAAAATTATGCTTACGTGTAGATATCCTCCTATTTTACCTTATTAACCCCAAGAAGGCCAGGGCATGGCACCTTAAAATATTTATCCTAACACCTTTTAATAATGTATAGATGGGGACACGATGCTGTTTTTAATGATCTGGCCATTTTCCTATTATCTTATTATCATTTATGCTACTTTGATTTTTGTTAATGTACAGAAGTATTTCCTGGGCAAGCAGCAGTTCCATATTTAATTATCTTGTCTTGTCTGATATGGGGGCTACAGTGAGGCAGTCCCAGAGGACTTATAAATAAAATTGTTTTCTCAATCAAATTCCTACCATGACAGAGGAAACCAAACTCACAGCCCCAGGACTCTGGAGGTAAGCCCTTGAATTGGTATGCTACAGACAAGGGGGTTCTTGAAAGTTTTATGCTTTATAGTCAACATTTATTCAAAATTTGCATTTAGCCCCATATGCAATATCTGTTTATATCAATACCTAAGTGTTTATTTTTGCCTTAAATCCTCAAGGGAAATGGTCTCCAAGAAGATGGGTGATTTTGCTTGCTATGAGCCTTGGATTCGTGTATCTCGAATTGAGAAACATTCATGAGTGACTGAGATATTCATAGTCACTTTAAAGAACGGCTCTGAGAACTACAGGAGTTGTTATCAACCAGATTGTCTCTATTGACAGAAAATACAAGTAGCTTATGCTATTGAACACTTCCTATGTGCCGGACACTCTTCTAAGGGTTTTACTTTCATTAACTTATTAATCCTCATGACAGTCCTATGTGGTAGGTTCTGTCATTATCCCCATTGTATAGAAGAGAAAAATGAGACATGGGGGAAGCTAGTACCATAACGGTGAGACTGGGCCACCCGCTTGAGGGTCAGCCCTGCCAGCCACAACACCACCATGCTTTTATTCAGTGCCTTGAACCACAGGTGCAGACGGAGGACTGAACCTCATCACTGGCAGCTCAGGAATCTGATTCAACAACCTCCTGAAAGTGGATCTGTCTCTCCAAGACAGCTTTCGTCAACCCAGTGTATGCAAGATGAGGATTTATTCACGTGCTTTTGGATATCAGAACCATAGAAATAAATGGAGCTTATGGAGCCTCCCTGCCCAGCATATTCTCTTCCTGTAGGCAGCCCTCCATGGGAGGCCAAACCAAAGTCAAAGGGAAATATAGACTCCAAACAAAGGCAGTTGATGAGTCCAAGGTTGCATGGTATTGGGCCAAGTGTGTCCGAAGTTCAGACATCCCTCAGACTACAGAAACTGCTCCGCCAAAGAAAGTGCTCGACTGTCTTTAACCAGATTGTCTCTTTTATGGAGAAGGCACTATAAATACTGACACCAGCTTTTCCCTGGTGAAACCAGGACAGATTTTGAAAACACCAGAACCCACTTGATGCTGGCCATCTAGAGTTGCCGTCTACAATGCATCTTTGATCACTGTCTTGTGCTGAGATGCTAGGTAAAATGTTAGAGCATTCAAAATGCACTTGTGTTACTATTTATAAAGCTTTCCTCCATCCCTGAGCAAGTTATGCCTTTTCTTGTTCCCAAACCTTAGTTTATGCGATTCCTTCTTTCTAAATTGCCATATCCATCATCTTCTGATTAAAATCCCTCGCCTATTCTTTTGTGGTTCATTTTTATGGCACTATTTTACAAACAGTTATAAAAGAATATTATGAAAAGCTATACGCCAACAAATTGGACCACCTAGAAGAAATGAATAAATTCCCAGAAGCACATAAATTACTAACACTGAAACAGGAAGAAACAGAAAATGTGAACAGACCCAGAGCCAGCAAAGCCATTGAATTAGTTTCTCTGTCCCTATCCTGATGTACACGATTTCCAACTCTTGTCCACCCTTTCCATACACACACAGAAGAAAATTCTAGTGATCATTTTCTTCTGCCTTATCCTGGATTTTCTTATTTGTATCCCTATCCCAGCTCATACCACCACCTCCCAAGATTCTCAGGCTGGTCTATCTTGGTCTGAAATGTAGAATCTGGAGAGGAAAAAATTTATAGTGTAGCTTTGATATGAGTAAGCTCTGGTTTATATGATCACATCACAAATTTAACATTTCTGGCCCAAGTCTCAAAAACCCATTGATAACAATAAGCACAGTCCCAGAGATATTTATAGTGTCTACTACTCACCAGAACATGGGGCTCTATACTGGAGGGACAGTGATAAATAAGATAACCAAGGTCCCTGACCTCACATAATTTACAATCTAGCAGGAGGCACATATAAGGAAACAAGCAGTCACGCCGGCCGAGGGGCATCAGTTATGTAAGGGGACTTCGCACTACAGGGTCCGAACCTGGTCTGTATTTGCAGCGAAGTAGAGACAATATCCACAAAAAGCAGGTGTTAGATACCCAAAGAGATGGAGAAAAGGGGCTCCACAGAGAGGGATCAGCAGGAGAGAAAGCGCAGAGCACAAGAGGGACTGCCATGTTAAAGGAAGTGAATGAAGTTGGTCAAAGAAAGAGAGCGAGGAGGCAGGGATGGCTGAAAGACGCAGCTGAGAGATAGGCAGAAGCAGCCATTTTACAGCTTTGATTTGGACCTTCCCTTAAAAGCAGTAGGAAATCATTGATAGCTTGTGTTCTATTTTTAGAAAAATAACTCTGGCTGCCACCTTCACTACCCTTCACCAGAGCCTGAAGAGGGGCAAGGGAGGATGCGTGACCTTGGACAGCTTATGCAGCCTCTCTGGGTCTCAGTTTCTTCACCTGTGAAATGTGGTGATTAATAGTCCCTTTCTCATAGGGCTGTGATGAGGGTTACATAGGTACAATGTCCTAGGAATCACCTGGTCACATATTTGCCTTTCAATAAGCATTAGCTAAAATTATTAAGGCATTTATGCCCATACTTTCAGGGAAAAAACCACATAGGAGAGTGCATCATATATATATTTTAATTTCTTAAATGTTTATTTTTGAGAGAGAGAGACAATATGAGTCGGGGAGGGGCAGAGAGAGAGGGAGACACAGAATCCAAAGCAGGCTCCAGGCTCTGAGCCATCAGCACAGAGACAGATGTGGGGCTCGAATCCACAAACCATGAGTCCATGACATAAGCTGAAGTCGGATGCTTAATGACTGAGCCACTCAGGTGCCCCAGAGCGTGCATCACATTTTATGTTAGGGAGTTAACTTTTTCTTTCATTTCTATTGTTAAATACTGAGTTTTTCCCCTTTTGCTACAAACCAAGATGATTTTAGGACATGAATTACGTGATATAATTCTGTAAGCATGGTTTTGACAATATTTGCAAGAGAGTCAACTTCTATGAAAAGTGTGAAGGGCAATCATTTTTAACTGACAGACTCTTAGCTTCTGTGATGTGTGTGGACTGTACTCAGAAATGACAGTACAGCGACGTGGAAGTGTCTCTCCAAATTTAGAACCCGTCACACCAAGGGTTTGGGTTGATCCACTTGTCTTAAACTTGTTGGGCAGCACAGAAAGTCAGATAAACTCCCAGAACTTCAATGGCACAGAGGAAGTCAGTGGTTCCAAAGTGGGTATTGAGTGGGACTTAATAAAGAATACATATCCCTAGCTAACAATATGGCAACTCAAACCAACAGTCAACATTTTCCTTCTCAAATTGGAAAATCAACCTCGAGAGTTTGTTTTGTTCTTATTACTCTCTATATCTGGTCTTCTGAAGTCGTATTTATGTGTCATTTACTTGCATGTATAAAAGATTAAGTCAGGGGCGCCTGAGTGGCTCAGTCATTTGAGCACGCGGCTTCGGCTTAGGTCATGATGTCACGGTTCATGGGTTTG
>NC_043717.1:37777176-37785597 GCF_006229205.1 Suricata suricatta
TCTCTCTCTCTCTCTCTCTCTCTCTCTCTCTCTCTCTCTCTCTCTCTCTCTCTCTCTCTCTCTCTCTCTCTCTCTCTCTCTCCCCCTCTCAAAAATAAATAAAACATTTAACAAAATTAAAAGATTAAGTCAGGATATTTTGCGCTAACGTCCTCAGTAGTTTCTACAGTGCACAAAACTGAAAGAAAGCCTCCGCTTGGCCTGAATGGTTACGATTCATCCCTCTCCACCACCTACAAAGCGATCTTCTCCCACCTACCTCATAAGACAAGGCAGACCTAAGTCTGTAAAAGTATATACTTTGGCATCTTGGTCTCTATAAAGTAACTATTTTCACATGGAACATATCCCCAAAGAATCCTCTCTTGTTTTGTCTCTAATAGTAATTGATTGATTTTTAAAAACCTTTTTATTGTAAAATGAAACAAAGATACAAAAAAAATCTTACCACACAATGGAGTTAGGCCTTTGGAATCATCACCCAAGTCAAGAAAGAAAGCTTTTGGGGCACCTGGGTGACTCAATTGGTTAAGTGTCTGACTTTGGCTTGGGTCATGATCTCGGAGTCTGTGAGTTCGAGCCCTGCATTGGGCTCTGTGCTGGCAGCTCAAAGCCTGGAACCCGCTTCCGATTCTGTGTCTCCCTCTCTATCTGACCCTCACCCACTCATGCTGTATCTCTCTCTGTCTCTCAAAAATGAATAAATGTTAAAAAAAAAAGAAAGAAAAAGAAAACTTTGCCATCCATTCTAGAAACTTTTTAATCCCCTGCCTTCAATCCCAACCCCTTCCTCCACCTTACTTCCTCCACTATCCTGACTTGCCTTTCTTTATAGTTTTGTCACCCAAGGGTGCATTTCTATGTATTTTAGTTTAATCGTACCCATTAAAAAATGCAATCTTAATTAACAATTTCCTTTTCCATCTTTTTTTTATTTATGTGTTGAGGAACTGGGACCATTTGACCTACAGGATTTCCCACAGTTTGAATTTTTTAAAAGGTTTATTTATTTTTGAGAGGGAGGGAGCAGAGAGAGAGGGAGACATAGAATCCAAACCAGGCTCCAAGCTCCAGTCCAGCACCCGACGCGGGGCTTGAACCCATGAACGATGAGATCATGACCTGAGCCAAAGTTGGGCATTCAACCGACTGAGTCACCCAGGCACCCAACCCACAGTTTGAATTTTGTTAATTGCAGGTGCAGTTGTAGTGAAGTTCAGCATATTCCTCCGTCCCCAGTACTTCCTGCGAATTAGCAGTTGGATCTAGAGGCTCAGTCAGAATCATAGTCAATCATTTTGGCAAGACAATATATATAGGTGGTGTTCTGTTCTTTCCTTAGTAAGACTTCACAGCGTCTGATGGTTTTCCCTTTATGATATGATCAACTGTTAATGTTCAATGCCTGGACCCACTAATTCACTGGAGGCTGTAAATGGTGATTTTCTAATTCTATTATTTCTTAATTTTATTAGTTAAAATACTTCTATAAAAGGCATTACCTCTCATTTATAATTGTTACTCAGCGAGAGAGTTCATGTAGGAAAAGCAGGATAAGTGCTTGATTATTTTCTCTTTATTATCCTCTTGTGGTGACTGATTAATTTTTTTAAATGTTAAGAACAAATGGATTTAAATGTACTTAATGAACTGCAATTGCAATTATTATCCATTTTGAAGTTCAAATTGTCAAGACTTTTGCTGGCAGGAGGCTGTTTCAAGTTGTCTCCTAAGCCTTGTGTAATGGGTTTCATTTGTTCAACCCGGATTCTCCTTTACTTTCATGATCTTGGTTTGGGTCATCTCCCAAACTGTTCTATATCTCCCACTGGTTTGTATTAAGCTCTTTATTCATTCATTTAAGTACCTTTCTTCTTTTGTTTAAAGCAATGGTTCTCAAAATGGGGTGTCCAGATCAGCACCATCAGCATCACCTGGGAACTTGTTAGAAGTGGAAATTTCCAGTTCCCACAGGAGACTATCGAATTACATATTCTGGGAGAACTGTCAAGGAATACTTGCTTTAAAAAAAAAAAAAAAGGCCTTCAGGGGTGCCTGGGTGGCTCAGTCAGTTACGCTCCTGATTTCAGCTCAGGTCATGATTTCAGGGTTCCTGGGTTTGAGTCCCTTATTGGGCTCTGTGCTGGATGGCTCAGAGCCTGGAGCCTACTTCAGATTCTCTGTCTCACTCTCTCTCTCTCTCTCTCTCTCTCTCTCTCTCTGCCCCTCCCTCACTTGTGCTCTGTTTCTGTCTCTCAAAAAAAAAAATGAATAAATGTTAAAAAAAATTTTTTTAAACCCTCCAGGTTATTTTTATGAACCCTACAATTTGAGAACCATGGCTCAATGAACAAACACTGTGGAGATCTTGAATGCATTGCTGTAGCTCTAGCCATCACAAAGATCTGTTACTGCTGGAATAAAGACTGATTTTCCTTCCATATATCCTGTGAAATGTCTGTTACAGTTGAGAGGTGCTCCAGGAATGGCATCGCTGCTAATGGGGCCACAGCTTCTGTTTTACTTTACCCGAGAGCTGGGAAGCCTGCTCTTTTCTGCTAAGGTGAGCATGATAATGTCTTGCTTGGTAGTTTCTAGGCAGAGTTGGTAGGATTCTCTGCGCATTTATTGCGTATTTGCTGAGAGCTAGATGTGAGGCTATGGGAAAGGGATCCCACATAGGCTAAGACACAGCTTGAAGAGTTAAAAGAAAGGTGTTTGGGAGCCTAGTGTAACGATACTCATGAAAGCAATTTCTACCAAGACAGGAGCTTCGCTATGGCTCACTTCAGTCAATGTAGCTCAAGATTCCATTTGGCCTTCCTAAGGTCTCTTGATAGGTCAAATCCATTTTGACGAAGAGCTCATGCACCCTTGATACTATCCTCGCCCAGCCATGGGCAGTGAACAACCTTATGACCTGCTCTGTTAACTTATGATCAGAGAAAAGCAAAACCAGAGGTTTAGATCAGATTCTTATGAATAGAGTGAAATTCCAATGAATTTAGCTTTCAGCCTTGGATGGAAAAAAGTGGATTCACCCTTACCATGTGTGGGATTTGGGACAAAAGGACCAGTGAGGCCTTAGGCTTGTGGCCAGTCCTTCTCTTCTCATCTTTATTACAACTATTCACTGTGAGGGACCATGCATACACCTATGTAGACACAAGACATTCCAGATTCCATGTCCTACCTCCCTTCATAGCACTCCTGTCAGGAGAAGTACTCCTGTGGTTTATCTGTCTTTAGAAAGAAACAGCCAGGGAAGAGAACTGCATGGGTTCTAGAAGCCAGCTTGGGGCCATCTGGGCAGAGAATCTCAGGGTCCTAGCTACCCAGATCCTCATCTCAAAGAAGGATCATAGCCACTGGATGGGCACATCTCCTTGGATTCACGGACTTGTCATGACATAGAGAGAGGCTGGGCTAGAGAAGGGCCAAAGTAGGTCTGTCTATGAAGCAAGGTGCAAGTTACCTATGTCTAAGAGTGCTATGAGAAGAAGGTAGTGAAAGCAAAATGTGCTCATAGGTCTTTGGTTTGTGAGAGAGCACACTCTCAGAGCCTTTTGGGTCAGCTGCGAGTCCTGACCCTGGCCATTTTGCCTGGTAAAGATTGTCATTGAAGATGTCAGCAACATTACTAGCTCTGGTTCACAGTTGGACTTCAGGAAAAAGAGTTAAACATATTAAAATCAGAAATGAAAATGTTGACATTATAACTGACACCACACAAATGCCATGGATCATAAGAGACTACTATGAACCATTACATGTCAACTAATTGGATAACCTTGAAGAATAGAAGAAAGAGATAAATTCCTAGAAACATATATGTAATTTACCAAGACTGAATCATGAAGAAATAGACCAATAATGAATAAAAAGATGGAATCAGTAATCCAAAATCTCCCAACAAAGTAAACGCCACACCAGGTGGCTTTACTGGTAAATTCTACCAACTATTTAAAGAAGAATTAATAGGAATCCTTCTCAAACTCTTCCTAAAAAAATTGAAAAGTAAGGAACACTACCAAGCCAGCATTACCCTGATAGCCAAGCCAGAAAGGAACACTACAAGAAAAGAAAATTACAGGCCAACAGTATGTCTCATGAGTATCGGTGCAAAAGTCCTCAAAAAAATATTAACAAAGTGAATTCAACAGCACATTAAAAGAATCATACACCACAATCAAATGAAATTTATTCCTGGGATGCAGAAATGTCTAGAAATCTGTAAATTCTTTAATATGACATACTACATTCACAGAATGAAGAATAAAAATCATAGGATTATTTAAATAAATACAGAAAAATCATTTGGTAAAATTCAATGCCCTTTCATAATAAAAGCTCTCAACAAATTAGGTATAGAAGGAGTGATGTACCTCAACATAATAAAGGCCATATATGACAAGACCACAGTTAACATCATACTCAATAGTGAAAAACTGAAAGCTTTTCCTATAAGATCAGGAACAAGACAAGGGTGCCCCCTTTCACCATTGCTATTCAACATAGTACTGGAAATCATAGAGCAAATAGGCAAGAAAAAGAAAGAAATGGCATCCAAATCAGAAAGGAAGAAGTCAAATTGTATCCATAGATGCATGAATGGATAACGAAGATCTATCTATCTATCTATCTATCTATCTATCTATCTATCTATCTATCATCTATCTACACACACACACACACACACACACACACACACACACACTAGAATATTTAATTAAACTATCCCAGTTTAAGCCTGACTCAGAGGGAAACTTTTATAAAGGTCTTATAAGTTCTGATATTAATAATGTCTCTTTACAACCTATATATAGAAGATCAGGAGGACAGGCTTTCTGTTACTAGCAAGTTTAGAATCCTTGCCATCATTTGATACCCCAAATGGATCTCAGGGCCTCTTGCCTTGTTTGTGTGTGCATGTGTGTGTCCTAAATTACTAAATTGTGTAACATATGTTCTCTTTCTTTCTTTCCCATCTACGCACATGTTCACAGGGTTGCTAAAAGCTGTAACTGCCCCCAAGCAAATTTTCCCAGGCCTCACAGCAGCTGGCTCCCCCTAAGTGGTTAGCTGAGAGTGAAACCAACCACAGGAAAATATCACACTAAAGTTACACCCTTTTCTGCTCTCAGGCCTCAAAGAGAGAATGGTGGAGATTGGGAGCAGGGCAGAACCCAAAATTACCTATCTGAATTCACTCCAAATCTATTTGATTACCAAAGCATGTTATAATTAATTTTATTGGGCCTCTGAATCATCAGGACCCTGAAATCATAACATATCAAGATTAATCTGTGCTCTTCACCTCTCATTTAATTTTTTTGGTTTGTTTTTATTTTTGAGAGAGAGCACGAGCAGGGAAGGGTCAGAGAGCGAGGGAGGCACAGAATCCAAAGCAGGCTCCAGGCTCTGAGCTGTCAGCACAGAGCCCGACACAGGGCTTGAACTCATGAACCGTGAGATCATGACCTGAGCCAAAGTCAGACGCCCAACCCACTGAGTCACGCAGGCACCCCCACCTCTAATTTAAAAACATTTATTTATTTTGCCCCAAACCTCTTAGTAATGGCTCCAAGCCAATCCTGGAAAGCCATCCCATCTTGTTCTCCCTGCATTTCTTCTCTTGCTTGCTCCCACCCCAACCCAGGACCCCTCCTCTCCCGGCCCCAAAGAGTGGAATTTCTTTTCATCCTAAACCCCACTCACCATCATCTTCTGAATGTTTATGTGAGGTGTTCCTTAGCATTCTGGAACCTTCCTGGGTATTAAGCCTTTGCAAAATAGGTCAGAGTTTTATAGCATGTGAAATTTGAATATGTGGAAAGATTTTTTTTCTCAAGTACATTTTGGCTCAAAGAGGGAAAGGATGTTTGTTAAAATGCTTAGTTATCTATAATAATTTATGTATACTAACAATATAATTTAAATTTGACTATTCTTCATTTGTTAGTAGATTTTAGGGCAGTGTCCTCTCTTCCTCTCTTACCTGCTCTCTTTCCTCCTTTTTAAAAGATATATATTAATTATAATTTCCAGATCTGGTTGCCTCAGAAGTAGATTAGTGGAATTCTTCAACTGTTACATTATTCTCGTTCCTGAAGGGAAATCATCAGAACATCTATGTCAATAGCCATCTCGGAGAAAGACAAGATACTGAAGACGTTAAATTAAATTACACTGTGGTTTTAAGTTAACCTGAGACCTGACTTCCTCGACAGCTCTGATTCAGGCCTCCCAAAATGTCGCACACTATGACTCATGCTTCCTTCTGGAAATGACAAAACTTCCTCACCACCCTGATCTAAGCTGCCTGCTTTTGGTTGTCTGTGCTCTCAGGAAGGGATTTAGTTATATGTCACATTTTTTCCATGGTGAGCAAGGAAACCCATCTTTTGTTTTTCCAAAGAAAGAAACACACACACACACACACACACACACACACAATGACACACTGAAAATTAATACCCAGGCAGAGAATAAATGCCATCACCCCCACCCTCCACAGCCTTGGAAAATAAATAGATGATTTAAGAAGAAGGGATTGATTTTTTGAGCATGTACGTCTCAAAGATTTCTAAAAAAAAAAAAGTTCCGATTTCTAAGGAAAGAAATGTGCAGCAACTTTGCAAGGCTAATGTTTTATTACTCAAGGTGGTCTCAAAAAGCTTTGATGTTGTGGGTAGCTAAAACTCAGTGCTATACATTGCCCAGAGAAACGGCATTCCTTGTGTCTCTAAAGATGTTTGTGGGAAGAGCAAATTTGGGGCAGAAGAGAAGAGAAGAGATGGAAGAATGAAGAGAAGAATAATATTTTGTCTTTCTGAAAGGTGCTCTAGGCCGTCCCACAGCAGCCCTAAGTATAAATGTGTACCAATTTGTATATTACAATGTATAATGCAGCACTTATTTAAAAATACTATTTATTGGAGTGAAAAAGACCCAGTGTATGAATTTGGTATAAACATTTGCCATATGGTAAATAAGGATTTATTTTGAAGGTAAAGATTTTGAGATTAGACACTTAAACATATTTTTCTATCTCCAGCTATGCTAAGGTGAAATTTTATGAATTTTATATACATATATATACATACATACATACATATATATGTAGTATGAAATAAAGAACGGTATGCCTATTTACATAACCTTATATTCTCTGAGTTTTCATACATGATGAGGGAGAAAGCAAAGATTGCCCTATGCACTCCATCTCTTTTTTCATTCCTCACAATAAGGCAATGGGCGTCCTGAGTTACATTCCCAGCTCTACTGCTGGGTTATTGTAAGCTAGTAATTTAATTGAAAATGGGAGAATGAATCAGATGACTTCTGAAGACACTTCCAATTTTGAAATTCTATGTTACCAAGTTTTCTGACTACAGCCATGGAATTTCTCTTCCTCTTTTCAAAGGAGACACCAAGATATATTGCCTGTTCTTATTGAGAGTTCTTGACTGTGACCTGGGGGCACCAATTGCTCTGCCAAGCCCCAAGTCGTAGGAGATAGAGCCTAGGAACAAAGCACTCACACACCCCACTCACTGGACCCCCTTCTCCACTGGCAGATCAGCTGGACCCAGCCTCATTTTGAGGGAGGTGAAGAGGTCTGCCAGGACCTAAGGTAGGATTCTTATGTTCTTCCCTGATTGTTATTGAGTTGCATTTCTTTCTTTTTTTTATTTTTTTTTTATTTTTCATATCTTACAATTTTTTATAATAGTTTATTGTCAAATTAGTTTCCATATAACACCCAGTGTTTCTCCCCACAAGTGCCCCCCACCATGACCATCCCCCCTCCCCCCTCCCCCTCTCCCTCCCCCTTCAGTCCATGGTTGGTCTCCAGTATTCAGTAGTCTCCCTTGATCTGTGTCCCTCACTCTTCCCTGCTCTCTTTCCCCCTTCCTCTCCCCATGGTCCCCTGCCAGGTCTCTCCTGTTAGACCTATGAATGCAAACATATGGTATCTATCCTTCTCTGCCTGACTTATTTCGCTTAGCATGAGGTCCATCCACTTTCCTACAAATGGCCATATATCATTCTTTCTCATTACCATATAGTACTCCATTGTGTATATATACCACATCTTCTTGATCCACTCATCAGGTGATGGGCATTTAGGCTCTTTCCATGATTTGGCTATTGTTGAAAGTGCCGCTATGAACATTGGGGTATATGTGCTCCTATGCACCAGCATTTCTGTATCTCTTGGGTAAATCCCTAGCAGTGCTATTGCTGGGTCATAGGGGAGTTCAACTGATAGTTTTTTGAGGAACCTCCACACTGTTTTCCAGAGCAGCTGCACCAGTTTACATTCCCACCAACAGTGTAGGAGGGTGCCCGTCTCTCCACACCCTCGCCAGCATCTATAGTCTTTTGATTTGTTCATTTTAGCGACTCTGACTGGTG